>NC_051063.1:191527756-191563259 GCF_004664715.2 Peromyscus leucopus | reverse complement strand
AAATACATAGGATGGTTTAATTTATCCATTTTTTTTCTAAAATCCAATGTCTCTCAGCAGTTGTTTTATGCTCATTAGCATTTTAAAAATTTAAATTAATAAAACACTATATTGGATACAAGCTCTCTGTGTTTTCAAATTTTCTAACTTTACATGGCTTATTCTATTTATATTACTTGATTCTTTTAAGACTTCACTTTATTATTTTCGAACTATTTACTTTTTTCTTTGGCTGTCTATACCTGTTTTCTTCTTCTTCTTCAGTGCCTATGATCCTTTTTAAGTACACAGTACCAGTTCAGAAGTTTTCTTTATCTGGACCTGGCTTTACTGTGCACTTGCAGTGCCTCTGACCATGGGAGAAAAACCTTAACATACTGGGCCACCAGTACATGGCTCAACTTAGCACATGGTCCTGGGAGCTGGCTCTGACCCCTTCATTTCTGCAGGCAGCCCTGGGAACCATTCCTAAACTATCCCAGAGATGCCTAATTGTCCCAGCTGGAAAGCTGTGTCAGAGCTGTAGCAGGCATTTGTTCTTAAGGTTGATTAGAATGCTAACTGACCAAGCACTCAGCTGCACAGCCAGACCTCTTAAAGGATCTGAGCCTTTGTAAGCCAGGAACCCCATTACTGCTTGAGAAACAATGGTTACTAGGAAGCCTTATCAGGCTCCCTATCAATCTCTGTATTTGGATCTGTGCTTTCCAGCTTTCTCAGTCCCTTTGTGGATATATGTGTCCCCATGTTGAATGTTGAATGTAGCAGGAATTTCTTATTGGACTTTCTTTGGATGGCGAGTCCCCAAACAATGGCACAGAAACTTCTTACTAATTATGAAAGCTTGACCTTAGCTTAGACTTGTTCCCAATTAGGTCTTATAACTTAAATTAAGCAGTTTATATTAATCTATGTTCTGTCACATGGCTCTTTTTCTCTCCTACATTCTATATGTTCAACTCCCTCTATGTATGGCTTGTGAATCCTATACACCTCATATTCTTCCTGAGCTATACAACTGTCACATTTGTGCATCAGACCTGGGTCAGTCACATGCAGTCTCCCTGGTTGTCAATTCATACTCTGTGATTTCCCATAAGTCAGGTTATTTGTCTCTGTGGGTTTTCCTGTGATGTCTTTGACAAATGATTAAATAATACACATCAGTTATTTAAAATTCTGTAGTCAAATTTAAATACTTATCGACTATCATAAATTGTCATGCTGGAAAATAAATCCATTAAATAATCATGCATTTGGATAATATTTTTAAATTGTGGAATATAATGCAGGGCCTGGTAGTGAACACATTTAGTCTGAACATTTAGGAGACAGAGGCAGGTGGGTCATTTTTACTTTATACCACTCATCTGATTATAATGCATTTGAACATGGCCAACATCTTAACTGTCCTGCATATAGGAGTACCCACAGATAACACTGGGACTCAAAAACAACTTCAAAAATTTTGTATGCAAATTTCTTTTCTAACCACACAGAGTGAGTAGGAATGTATATTTGGCAGCATTTGCCTTCTGAGTAACTTCCAAGCCAGCAGCATGAACCCCAGCAAAGTTTAATTAAAGCCATAGCTCACAGGAACAATGGAACTTCAGTAAATGGAATGCAGATCCTGCACCTACTTTTAAAATGTTTGTCTTATGAATGTGACTGGAAAATGGATCTGTAATAATATGACAAACCTGAAGGACCTGGGATATTGATCTGCTGTTCATTTGTACAGAATTAGTAAAAGATTGGATGCAATATTCCTGTCAATACATGACTTCACATGTGTGGGGCTCATAGTCTTGGCTGACATCCCTATGGTTTTTATCCTGCACAGGCCCAAACAGAGGATGCAGCACGTATCCAGGTCTAGGGTCGCCTAGGATTTTTTCCCAGAGACAGAGTCACCAAAGCCATCCCTCTACTTATGAGCATCACTGTCAAATTTTACATACACTCCTGCATCTTGACCATTTGTTTAGATCTTTTCGTTCACCCCAGGAGTTCCTGGTAACTGGGTCTATGTTAGGTGACAGATGTTTTCTGACTGACAGCTCTTTCCTTTTAATCAACTATGATATAAGTACAACCAGCTTCTGCTTCCACTGCTTAAAGAATGGGGAAAACCCAGTCTTATGACAAACATGAAACCGAAAGCTTCTGCACAAATTCCTGTATGCATAGTTGAACCTATACAAACTTCGTGTGCAGTGTAGCTCCATATATCTTACAAAAATGAATGGTATTTGCTGATTCTCTGTGGGAGACCATACCTTGTTAGAGGAGGAAATGAGGGTTGCCTGGGGGGGAGGGTAAGACTGTGGGGAGGAGGCAGGCAGAGGGAAGAGAGGTGATCTGGGGTTGGTATGTAAAATAAATTTTAAAAAATTTCTTAATTAAAAGTCTGCTTTTGCCCTGGAGGAAGTGGGAATGGGGGGTGGGCTGGGGGGAAGGGGAGGAGGGCAGGAAGGGGAAGAACAAGGGAATCCGTGGCTGTGATATAGAACTGAATTGTATTGTAAAATAAAATAATAGGAAAAAAAAAAAAGAAAACTCACCATAAAAAAGTCTGCTTTAAAATGAAAATAAACTATGCTTAAATATGTGAATCCAATTACAGGGGATGGCCAGTTCAGGGTGTGTATCCACTGCTGTCTGCAGTCTTGCTCGGGGCCATCCTTGTAGACCAGTGTGAATTTCCTTTGAATTGGGCTTCTACTGGACTTTGTAAAGCCCCTCTTTCTAGTCTTCTCTCTCAGTACACTCTGCCTCTGCAGACCCCCAGTGTTATCCCCTCAAGTCTCCATTCCTACTTTCCCCCAGCTCAGCTAGCAGATCCCTTCCTTTTCCACTTCCCAGAGAGAGATCCATGCATTCCCAGTTTGGGTCCTCCTTGTACCTTTCTTCCCTGGATCTGTGGATCTTAGCAGACCACGGTGTCTGTATCAAAGCTCAGCTCGGAGCCCGCCTTACTCTTGCCTTCCTTCTCTTTTTAGGGCATCTCATTCTACCCACAATTCTCTTTTCTAAATAGAATTCATCCACTCAGACACCCTTTCTTCATTCTCTGCCTCATTCTTGTTCTCAGTTTGAAATAAAAACACTTACAAGACTGCTTCCCTCTGTAGGGCTGTGGGATTCCCAATGAAGTTGCTAACATCCTATGCATATGTTGAAAAGGCAGCTGGGCCCTGCTATGTAGTTTCCAAATTCATTGACTTCCCTACTCTCAGGAATGCAATCAACTTTTCCTCTGTTGGTGGCTATGGCAGTTCAGGCTTGGGATCCACAAATATTTTTGTCAAAACTTTTCCCCAGGTCCTAAATATCAGAGACTATTACAATTTGTTTCTATCTCCAAAGAGACTAATTATGTCATTTTTGTCTTGCAGAGCAAAGCACACAGTATGCTAAGAATTACTTTTGTTTGCCTCATACCCAGAAAGTGCCCCACCTTGATTCAGATTCATAAATCTTCTTTCATCAACTCCTGAAGAACTCCAGAACTGTTTTTGGACAGCTTTGGAAAGTGATGACAAGTGAATGAATTATTTCCTAATTCTAGTGAGGACTAGTGTCACTAATACTTTTAAATATGTCTTTGACAGTATTATATTAGTTTTAATTGTACAAAATAATTTATTTTATTAAGACTAGTCCCTTATACCCTCCCTGATTTCTGATTTCTGTCTTTCTCTGTTTTGTTGTTTTCCATTTTCTTCTTTTTTAAAATTTTATAATTAATTTAATTTTACAAATCAGCCACAGATTCCCCTGTCCTCCTCCTCCCACCCCTAGGCTCCCCGCAATCCACCCCCTATTCCCACCTCCTCCAAGGCAAGGTTCCCCCTGAGGAATCAGCCCAGCCTGGTAGATTCAGTTGAGGCAAAACCAGTCCCCTCCTCCCTAAGCCAAGACTGAGCAAAGTGTCTCAGCATGGGCCCTAGGTTCCAAAAAGCCAGCTCATGCACCAAGGACAGGTTGCAGTCCCACTGCCTAGAGGCATCCTAAGCAGTTCAGGCTCATCAGCTGTCTCACTTATTCAGAGGGCCTGGTCCAGTTCCATGAGGGCTCCTCAGCTATTGGTCCCTAGTTCATGTGTTTCTGCTAGTTTAGCTATTTGCCCCTGTGCGTTTTCTAATCATAATCTTGATATCTCTTGATCACATAATCCCCCCTCTCTCGTGCAGGTTGATCTCCTGGATCCCTACCTGGGGTTTGGCCATGGATCTCTGCATCAGCTTCCCCCAGTCACTGGATGAGGGATCTATCATGACAGTTAGGGTGTTTGGCCATCCGATCACCAGAGTAGGTCATCTCAGGCACTCTTTTGACCATTGCCAGTAGTCTATGGTGGAGGTATCTTTGTGGGTTTCTGTGGAGCTCTCTAGCATTCTGTTTCTTCCTATTCCCATGGGGTCTTCATTTATCATGGTCTCTTTCCTTGTTCTCCCTCTCTGTTCTTGATCCAGCTGGGAACTTCTGCTCCTGTAAGCTTGCATTCCCCTGACACTTGCTCTCCATTACTCCCCTCACCCCCAGTTTGCTCATGTAGATCTCATCCATTTCTCTGTCACTAGGTGATACCTGTGTCTTTCTTAGGGTCCTCTTTACTAGCTAGCCTCCCTGGAGTTGTAAGTTACAGTCTGGTTATCCTTTGTTTACATCTAGTATCCACTTATGAGTGAGTACACACCATATTTGTCTTTCTGCATTTTGGTTACCTCACTCAGGATGATTTTTTCTAGATCCATTCATTTGCCTGCAAACCTCATGATGCCATTGTTTTTCTCTGCAGAGTAGTACTCCATTGTGTATATGTACCACATTTTATTTTTCCATTCTTCAGTTGAAGGACAAGTAGGTTGTTTCCAGGTTCTGGATATACAAACAATGCTGCTATTAACATAGCTGAGCAAGTGCCCTTGTAGTATGATTGAGCATTCCTTGAGGATATGCCCATAGCTGGGTCTTGGGGGAGATTGATTCCCAATTTTCTAAGAAAGTACTATATTGATTTCCAAAGTGGCTGTACAAGTTTGCATTCCTATCAGCAGTGTAGGAGTTTCCCCCTTGCTCCACATCCTCTCCAACATAAGCTGTCTTCAGTATTTTTTATCTTAGCCATTCTGACAGGTGTAAGTTAGTATCTCAGAGTCGTGTAGATTTGCATTTCCCTGATGACTAAGGATGTTGAACAATTCCTTAAATGTCTTTCAGCCATTTGAACTTCTTCTGTTGAGAATTCTCTGTGATGCAAGAATACATCAAATCAATTATCCACCATGATCAAGTAGGCTTCATCCCAGAGATGCAAGGGCAGTTCAACATACGAAAGTTGTCAATGTAATACACCATATAAACAAACTGAAAGAAAAAACTACATGATCATCTCACTAGATGCTGAAAAGGCATTTATAAAGGCAATTTACAGCAAGCCAACACCCAACATCAAAGTAAATGGAGAGAAAATCAAAGCAATTCCACTAAAATCAGGAACAAGGCCAGGCTGTCCACTCTCCCCCTACTTATTCAATATAGTACTTGAAGTTCTAGCTAGAGCAATAAGACAACAAAAGGAGATCAAGAAGATACACATTGGAAAGGAAGAAATCAAGCTTTCACTATTTGCAGATGACATGATAGTATACATAAGCAACCCCAAAAATTCAACCAAGGAAATCATACAGCTTATAAACACCTTCAGTAATGTGGCAGGATACAGGATTAACTAAAAAAAAATCAGTTGCCCTCCTATACACAAATGACAAATGGGCTGAGAAGGAAATCAGAGAAACATCAACCTTTACAATAGCCACAAATGATATAAAACACCTTGGGTAACTAACTAAGCAAGCGAAGGACCTGTATGAAAACTGTTTTCCACTTTCATTTTTATTTCCTCTCTTTTTTATACATATGACAGTAAACTAGTCAAGATTTTATTTCTCTGACTTGATTAGTGGCTTCCCATAGCAATGCCTGCTTCATTTACTTTGCTGAAAAAATATTCCTATTATTTGCTTGAATATTGCATTTGCTTGAATATTGCATTTTTTCTGTCTGTATAACTGTATATAAGTGTCTACACTGTTCAGCTGTGGCTAGCATGAATAATACTACAATAAAGAGTATTACTCAATAAAATATTTTTCTTGTTTTCATATTATAATCACACACACACACACACACACACACACACACAC
The DNA here is from genome assembly GCF_004664715.2 of Peromyscus leucopus. Lineage (NCBI taxonomy): Eukaryota > Metazoa > Chordata > Mammalia > Rodentia > Cricetidae > Peromyscus > Peromyscus leucopus. Next base: position 191,557,044 of record NC_051063.1, on the reverse strand, counting down.
ACACACATGTTTTTATCTGGAACTTTTAATTCCACCCAACAAGGATAAATCATTTTCACAATTTAAAGCCAAATTTGAAGCAAGCTTTAATTAAATATAGGCCAGGTGGATGTGCTCTGGCCAGTTCCATACTCAGGTACCCAGGAAGTGTCCCAGATTCAAATATGGTAAGGGCTCAAGAAGAAAAACCCACAATTCATTGCATTTTCCATCAGGTCCAATCAGAAATGAGCATCCTATTTCCTGTCTAGGTAACTCCAGCCCACATGTAGTCAAGCACATCCATTGCTGGTGGATCAAAAAAACTTGGTTAGTAGTGAAAAATATGTGGCTTGTTATTTCCCATAATAACAGCCTCCAGCATTAAAGGAAATATTGGGCCTTGGGCAATGGGTTTTCAGATCAGAGGCTTTTTTTTTCATGGATGTCTAAGGCATAGTAATTAAAAATGTAAATTTGCTCTGAAAAATCAATCATAATTCTAGTTTCCGTGTTTCTAATGACCTCCATACTGATTTCCACGGTGTCTGCATTAATTTGCCTTCTCAACAACAGTATTTACACATTCCTATAGCCATGTATTTGAAAGATCACCAAGGAAGGCATATGGGGTGGTTTGGAGGAAAGAAAGAGAAAGGGGAAATTGTGTTATTACATTCTCAATAAATAAATAAATAAGTTTTAAAAATGCATTCTTTTAAAAATCTCACCAAAATCCTCTTCAGAACTTTCAATTTATGTTGTACAAATCCTACTGAGTCCACTCTGATGAGATAAAAGGTAAGCGTAGCTTAGATTTATATTGCCAAATAGTTAAGTATCTTGATTTTTAATTAATTATTGTTTAATTGCAATTCTTCTTTTAAAAAGTGTTTAGTCTTTTCATTTCTCATTTATTGATTGGATTATTTGTTCTTTTGGTTAATTTGTTAGAATCCATATTATATTCATTTCCTCATGATATGAGTAGTTGTCAAGGATTTATTTTCATCGTTCTGGTGCCAGTTCACTCATTGATAATTAACACTGTCTCCCATAGGATTTTCATATTGTTGCAAAATCATACGTCTACATCTTTTTCATTTTTCTTTATCAAGAAATTTTCTACTCATTCCACATTCCATTCACAAATCCCCCCTCCTCCCTCCTCTCACCCCCAGCCCTCTTTCCCAAGCCACCCCACATCCCTACATCCCCTAAATTGAGGTCTCCCATGGGGAGTCAACAGAGCCTATCACACTAAGCCTAGGCAGGTCCAAGCCCCTTCCCACTGCACCAAGGCTGTGCAAGGTGTCACACCACAGGCACCAGTTTCTCAGAAGCCTGTCCATAGACCAGGGACAGATTCTGATCCCCCTGCCTGGGTGCTCCCCAAACAGTTTTAATTCCTAAATGATTGAAATTCTTCATACATGTGGTTATTTATGAATAAAAAGTTAATTGCTTCTCTTAATATAGTATTTTCCACATTCATTGCTTTCATGATGGCCTTTCATTTTTGGTTTATATCAATTTGTACATTGTTGTGCTTTCAAGACATGAGTTAGGGAACTCTTGTTTCTTTCTTCCACTATAAAATCTAGTTGAGCATTAGGGGGTTTTTAGGAGATTTAATATTTTTAAATATATGTGTGACCTTGCATATATGCATACACACATGTACACACTCACACACACACACACATATATATAGAGAAAGTGTGTTTGTGTGTGTGTGTGTGTGTGTGTGTGTGTATGTGTGTGTGTTTGTACACTGAAGGTATAAGGCAAAAAGGGCATTATATCCTCTGGAAGTAGAATTATAGGTGGTTTTGACTTAGTACTCACATAGTTAGCAATGACAATGTTTGGTGGTATTTTATTTGTGTTCTAACAAATAAGAATTTGCCTGGGGATCAAAGAAAAATGCCAGCCACCATATTAAACATAGAGATCAGACAGTGGTAGTACAGGCCTTTAATCTTAGCATTTGGGAGGCAGGGATTAATCTGGATTTCTGTGAATTCAAGGCCATCCTGGGAACAGAGCCAGGCATGATGGCATATACCTTTAATCCCAGCAATAATTAACCATAGAGGTCTTGGGGGCTATACAGACAGTCAGGATGTGATAGAGCTGGGAGGAAAGAAGAAGTGATATAGCTGGGCAGAGAGAAGAAGCAAGATAGCAGGGCACAGAAAGGTATATAGACCTGAGTTTACAGGAAGTAGCTCTATATTGGGCTGAGGCATTCCTAGCAGTAAGAACTTGTGGCTGGCAGGTTCTATCCCTCTGATCTTTCACCTTTCACACATATCATATTAAGACCACATATCAATTCATGTTCAACATTATGCATGTTCAACCAAAGGAAACAATTATACTACATGCCCACTCTCATAATATTCTGCACCTTCTTTGTTTATAATTTTTATTTAATTTTTATTGCCCTCTTAGCCCATGTGTCTTCTTTAGTCCTCTCCCTTCAATTATCACCTTGGTCTTGGGGAAAGGTTTTAGTTTTTGTCTCTTAGGAGAATGAAGGTTAAGGAATCTGAAGAACATAAGACAAATGAGACAACTGAAGAAAAGGGACAAATCATCTATCCCAGGAAACAGAGTAAAACGGTGTATGGGTATATATTATCTAAAAAAAAATATGTCTTCCTAAATGTTTGTTTCTGCTTTTCTCTAAAGATTTAACACTATTGGTCTTCTAATAGTCCCAGTTCAATTAAAATCTAAAGCTGACTTTGGAGTTGGAGAATGGCTCTCTCCTTCTTTAAACTCAAGCATGTTGTTAAAAGGAAAATGCAAACTCCCTGTATTATGCCAGAATAAAAGAGCCATCTTCTGCTATGGGACAGGACAAAAGCCAAATTAATTAAGGGACTATTCTATTACTAATCTCAACTCTTTGATTCTATTCTGATTCTTTAAACTTTTCTTAAAGTATGAATTTTATATCAAAATTTACAAGATTAATATATATATATATATATATATATATATATATATATATATATATACATTTTAAACTTTGTTAAGATATGAATGGTCATATAGAGTACTAACTAAGGCTTCAATTAGCTACATATATATGTCTTTGTGTTCGAGTCTCTTATCAGTTTTCTGCAGGAAATCATGGCCAGGCCTAACATCAACTGAAGTCTCCAGGAATAAGATGGGGCCCCACAACAACAACAATTCCATGTGGACAATAATAATATCACTAAGCTGACAAACATCATCTATAGATCAACTTTGAACTACAAGGTGCTCAGAACAATTTTGAGATGGCTAGCTGAGATGATCCAGTCTCAAAAACCACTTGAATAAGGACTTGAGATAAACCCTGAACTTTGGCATTATACACAGACTGGATAATGAAGGATATAGTTACCTTTCCTAGAATTTGACAATTAACCTAAAATTTTTCTTTCAGGATAAAGATAACTTCGCCCATACTCAGCAGGAAGCAATTTTAAGAATATGACACCCACATTCCCAAAGAGGTGGTGTGGGGTGGGTGTTTTTTTGGTCTTTTTAATGGGTTTTGGGTCTGGGATAATTTTCATTGTTTAGGGAGGTTGGTTACAAGTTGTTGTCAAGGGTTAGGAAAAAGGCTAAGCCAAGGAGATTAGATGTAAGGTTCTTGCTTAAAAAAAAAAAAAAAAAAAAAAAAAAAAAGAGAGAGAGAGAGAGAAAGAACCAAACGTCTCTGCATAAGTCCCAGGTTTCAAACAGCTAACTCATGGGTACCACTGCCTAGATGCCTCCCAAACAGATCAAGCCAATCAACTGTCTCACCTATTCAAAAGGCCTGATCCAGTTGGGGGCCCCTCAGCCTTTGGTTCATAGTTCATGTGTTTCCATTCATTTGGTTATTTGTCCCTGTGCTTTATCCAACCTTGGTTTCAATAATTCTCGCTCATATAAACCCTCCTCTTTCTCACTACTTAGACTCCGAGCGCTCCACCCGGGGCCTAGCCATGGATGTCTGCATCCAGATTCCTCAGTCCTTGCATGGGGTTTCTGAGGAGTTATGCAGGGACCCTTGGCTCAATCTGGGAGGAGGGGACTGGACCTGCCTGGACTGAGTCTATCAGGTCGATCCCAGTCCTCGAGGGAGACCTTGATCTGGAGGAGGTGGGAATGGGGGGTGGGCTGGGGAGAAGGGGAGGGGGCAGGAAGGGAGAGAACAAGGGAATCTGTGGCTATTATGTAGAACTGAATAGTATTGTAAAATAAAATAAAAAAATAAAAATAAAAAAAAATAATGTGATCTAAAATTCTAAAAAAAAGAAAGAAAAGAAAAAGACAATTACTAGTTTTAAATACTTTACATTGGATTGGATTGTTTTATATTGTATACAAATTTGAAATTGATATTGTTAGAAAATGCTATATGTATATTTCTTTTTTTTTTTTTTTTTTTTTGCTTACAAACTGTATGGCCGTGGCAGGCTTCTTGCTAACTGTTCTTATATCTTAAATTAACTCATTTTTATAAATCTATACCTTGCCACGTGGCTGGTGGCTTACCGGCATCTTTACATGCTGCTGGTCATGGCGGCGGCTGCAGTGTCTCCCTGCCTCTGCTTCCCAGAATTCCTTCTCTCCTTGTCCCACCTACTTCCTGCCTGGCCACTGGCCAAACAGTGTTTTATTTATTGGCCAATCAGAACAATTTGACATACAGACCATCTCACAGCACTTCCCCTTTTCTTTTTTTAAAAAGGAAGGTTTTAACTTTTATACATCTCCAAAGCTAGCTTGGTATATTTGGGAATTTGGACGTAGCTTCTCTTACTACTTCCTGCTGGAGGGGGGCGCTGTATCTTATGGGGACACAAAGAAAATTTTAGGGTCATGGAGTAGTCTGTGAGACTGTATCGTCTGAGTCAGTTGCCCTGAAACGATTCTGGATGTTGGATCATCTGGGCCATGGTGTCATCGGAGACCTTTCAGGTGGTCTTGGCTGGTCAAACCTGATGTATCTTAATCTGGAACAAATCCATAGCCTCTGGCTTTCTGTAGAAACAAAAGTAGAGCCTCTTTTCCAAAGCAACATATCCTTATAGCCGAATTTTGAAGTCAAGGTACCTTTAAAATATACATTTTGGCATAACTCAACAGCTTTTGTAATCAAATGTTTTTCTTTAGTTACGAATATCAAAGAGAACATAATCTAGATTCTCTGTGTGGTAGCCATCTTTATGTGGCTTATTTTTTATATTACCTTGAGCCTATTGCTTTAAACTGCACCATTCTAAGACTGAAACGGCGCTGTGGCTGCTGGCTCCGCCCACTTCAGCTTCCCAACATGGCGGTGGTACATTTTCTGCCAGCTTTGGGAGCCATCAATTCTCAGAAATAGTGGGTCTAAGCTTCTTATCAAAGCAGCGTGTAGCCCAGAAACCTCTTTTTGTTTTGTACTAGCAAAGGCTAAATCCACCAATGTGCACTGCAGAGTCTTCCCAATGCGGTGCCACTTGCAGAGGAACCTGCCAGGAACTCAAACCGGCAGCTGCTGCTCATTTGAGAGAGACAATTAGAAAGCGTTTTTAGCTCCGTTTTAGAATCTTTTCTCAGGTTTTAGGTGGAAACTCTTGCCCTCTCATTGGACGCCATTCATAGCTAGAGTTTTCCTGCCTGGCCCACAGTCAGGACAAATCTTTGTCACCTGCCAGTCCCACAGCCACTCAGACCCAACCAAGTAAACACAGAGACTTATATTGCTTACAAACTGTATGGCCGTGGCAGGCTTCTTGCTAACTGTTCTTATATCTTTTTTTTTTAAGTTGTTAATTTTTATTAGGATTATAACATAAAATATTCTAAATTCTCTCAGCATCAGACAGCATGACTGTAATGAAGAATAAATGATGAATTTTTTATTTAAAAATATTTTTTTAAGTAAATTTATTTTACAACATCATTTAGTTCAACATAATAGCCACAGATTCCCCTGTTCTCCCACTCTCGCCCCCCCTCCCCTCCCCCCACCCCACCCCCCAATCCCACCTCCTCCAGATCAAGGTCTCCCCCAAGGACCGGGATCGACCTGGTAGACTCAGTCCAGCCAGGACCAGTCCCCCCTCCCAGACCAAGCCAAGTGTCCCTGCATAAGGTCCCAGAATTCAAACAGCCAACTCATGCAGCAAGCCCAGGACCGGCACCAACACACAGCTGCCTCCCAAACAGATCAAGCCAAATGACTGTCTCACCCGTTCAGGGGCCTGATCCAGTTGGGGCCCCTCAGCCTTTGGTTCATAGATCCTGTGCTTCCATTCATTTGGTTATTTGTCCCTGTGCTTTATCCAACACTGGCTTCAACAATTCTCGCTCATATAAACCCTCTTCTTTCTCACTAATTAGACTCCCAGTGCTCCACCAGGGGCCCAGCCGTGGATGTCTGCATCCAGATTCCTCAGACCTTCCTTGGATGGGGTTTATGGCACAACTAACAGGGTGTCTGGCCATCCCATCACCGGAGTAGGTCAGTTCCTGCCGTCTCTCGACCATTGCCAGCAGTCTTTTGTGGGGGTATCTTTGTGGATCTCCGTGGGCCTCCCTAGCTCTCTGCTTCCTCCCCTTCTCATGTGGTCTTCATTTACCATGGTCTCCTATTCGTTGTTCTCCCTCTCTTTTCTTGATCCAGCTAGGATCCCCCATTCCCTTTCCGTCGATCATCGCTCTTCATTGTTCCCACTCATGACCAGGCTGTTCATGTAGATCTCATCCATTTCTCCGTGTCTTTTTTTGGGGTACCGTTTTCCAGGTAGCCTCACTGGTGATGTGAGTAGCAGTCCAGTCATCCTTGTTCCACATCTAGCATCTTCCTATGAGTGAGTACATACCATATTTGTCTTTCTGAGTCTGGGTCACCTCACTCAGGATGATTTTTTCTAGATGATCCATTTGTCTGCAAACCGTATGATGTCATTGTTTTTCTCTGCTGAGTAGTATTCCATTGTGTATATGTGCCACAATTTATTTATCCATTCTTCAGTTGAAGGGCATCTAGGTTGTTTCCAGGATTTGGCTATTACAAACAATGCTGATATGAACATAGCTGAGCAAGTGCTCTTGTGGTATGATTGAGCATTTCTTAGGTATATGCCCAGGAGTGGTATAGCTGGATCTTGGGGGAGATTGATTCCCAATTTTCTAAGATAGCGCCATATTGATTTCCAAAGTGATTGTACAAGCTTGCATTCCCACCAGCAGTGGAGGAGAGTTCCTCTAGCTCCACAACCTCTCCAGCATAAAGTGTCTTCAGTGTTTTTGATCTTAGCCACTCTGACAGGCGTAAGGTGGTATCTCAGAGTTGTTTTGATTTGCATTTCCCTGATGATTAGGGATGTTGAGCAATTCCTTAAATGTCTTTCAGCCATTTGGGTTTCCTCTGTTGAGAATTCTCTGTTTAGTTCTAAAGCCCATTTCTCAATTGGACTGTTGGTCATTTTGATGTCTAATTTCTTGAGTTCCTTATATATTCTGGATATCAGTCCTCTGTCACCTGTGGGGTTGGTGAAGATCTTTTCCCATTCTGTAGGGTGTCGCTTTGCCTTGTTGACCATATCCTTTGCTCTACAAAAGCTTCTCAGTTTCAGGAGGTCCCATCGATTGATTGTTTGTCTCAGTGTCTGCGCTACTGGTGTTATATTTAGGAAGTGATCTCCTATGCCAATGCGTTCAAGATTACTTCCTACTTTCTCTTCTAGCAGGTTTAGAGTAGCTGGATTTATGTTGAGGTCTTTGATCCACTTGGACTTAAGTTTTGTGCACGGTGACAGATATGGATCTATTTGCAGCCTTCTACACGTTGATATCCAGTTATGCCAGCACCATTTGTTGAAGATGCTTTCTTTTTTCCATTGTACACTTTTGGCTTCTTTGTCAAAAATTATATGTCCATAGGTGTGTGGGTTAATGTCAGGGTCTTCAATTCGATTCCATTGGTCCACATGTCGGTTTTTATGCCAATACCAAGCTGTTTTTATTACTGTAGCTCTATAGTAGAGCTTGAAGTTAGGGATTGTGATGCCTCCAGAAGTTGATTTATTGTACAGGTTTCTTTTAGCTATTCTGGGTTTTTTGTTTTTCCATATGAAGTTGAGTATTATTCTTTCCAGGTCTGTGAAGAATTGTGTTGGTATTTTGATGGGGATTGCATTGAATCTGTAGATTGCTTTTGGTAAGATTGCCATTTTTACTATGTTGGTCCTGCCTATCCATGAGCATGGGAGATCTTTCCATTTTCTGACATCTTCTTCAATTTCTTTTTTCAGGGACTTAAAGTTTTCGACATATAGGTCCTTCACTTGCTTGGTTAGTGTTACCCCAAGGTATTTTATGTCATTTTTGGCTATTGTGAAGGGTGATGTATCTCTAATTGTCTTCTCATCTTCTTTGTCCATTGTATATAGGAAGACTACTGATTTTTTTTGAGTTGATCTTGTATCCTGCTATGTTGCTGAAGGTGTTTATAAGCTTTATCAATTCCTGGGTGGAATCTTTGGGGTCACTCAAGTATACTATCATGTCATCTGCAAATAGGGAAAGCTTGACTTCTTCCTTTCCAATTTGTATCCCCTTAATCTCCTTATGTTGTCTTATTGCTCTGGCTAGAACTTCAAGTACTATATTGAATAAGTATGGGGAGAGTGGACAGCCTTGCCTCGTTCCTGATTTTAGTTGAATTGGTTGAGTTTCTCTCCATTTAATTTGATGGTGGCTGTTGGTTTGCTATATATTGCCTTTATTATGTTTAGGTATGTTCCCTGTATTCCTGATCGCTCCAAGACTTTTATCATGAAGCGGTGCTGGATTTTGTCAAATGCCTTTTCTGCATCTAGTGAGATGATCATGTGGTTTTTTTCTTTGAGTTTGTTTATATGGTGTATTACGTTGATGGACTTTCGTATGTTGAACCACCCTTGCATCCCTGGGATGAAGCCTACTTGATCATGGTGGATAATTGTTCTGATGTGTTCTTGGAGTCTGTTTGCCAATATTTTATTGAGTATTTTTGCATCAATGTTCATGAGGGAGATCGGTCTGTAGTTCTCTTTCTTTGTTGTATCCTTGTTTGGTTTAGGAATCAGGTTATACCCCCAAAAAAAGTCCCCTCGACACATAATAATTAAACAACTAAATGTACAGAATAAAGAAAGAATATTAAGAGCAGTCAAGGAAAAAGGCCAAGTGACCTAAAAGGTAAACCCATCAGAATAACACCCGATTTCTCAATGGAGACTTTGAAAGCCAGAAGGACCTGGACAGATGTAAGGCAGACACTAAGAGACCATGGATGTCAGCCCAGACTAATATACCGAGCAAAAATTGCAATCATCATAGACGGAAGGAACAAGACATTCGAAGACAAAGCCAGATTTAAACAATACCTATCCACAAACCCAGCCCTACAGAAATCACTAGAAGGAAAATTCCAACCGAAGGAAGTCAGATACACACGCGAAAACACAGGCAATAGATAAATAGATAAAGCCAAAACAGTAAACCCCAAAGAAGGGAAGTACACACATACTACCACCAAAAATAACAGGGATGAACAATCACTGGGCATTAATATCCCTTAATATCAATGGACTTAATTCACCTATAAAAAGACATAGACTTACAGAATGGATACGAAAGCAGAACCCAACTTTCTGCTGCATACAAGAAACACATCTCAAATTCAAAGACAGACACTACCTAAGAATAAAAGGCTGGGAAAAGACTTTCCAATCAAATGGTCTTAAGAAACAAGCAGGGGTAGCCATCCTGATATCCAACAAAATAGACTTCAAACTTAAATCAATCAAAAGAGATAAAGAAGGACATTACATATTCATCACAGGAAAGATCCACCAAGATGAAGTTTCAATTCTGAACATTTATGCCCCAAACACAAGGGCACCCACATATGTAAAAGAAACATTACTAAAGCTTAAACCACATATAAAACCCCACACATTAATAGTGGGAGATCTCAACACCCCACTTTCACCACTGGACAGATCTCCCAAATCGAAACTTAACAGAGAAATAAAGGACTTAACTGATGTCATGACCCAATTGGACCTAATGGATATCTACAGAGCATTCCATCCTAACAAGAAAGAATATACATTCTTCTCAGCACCCCATGGAACTTTCTCTAAAATCGACCACATACTTGGCCACAAAGCAAATCTCAACAGATACAAAACAATTAGAGTAACCTCCTGTGTTCTATCAGACCACCATGGGTTAAAGTTAGATCTCAACAACAACAAAAACTACAGAAAACCTACAATCTCATGGAAACTGAATAATGCTCAACTTAATCACCAATGGGTTGAGGAAGAAATAAAGAAAGAAATTAAAGACTTCCTAGAGATCAATGAAAATGAAGACACCACATACCCAAACTTATGGGACACTATGAAAGCAGTGCTAAGAGGGAAATTCATAGCACTAAATGCCCACATAAAGAAGTTGGAGAAATCTCACACTAGTGACTTAACAGCACACCTGAAAGCTCTAGAACAAGAAGAAGCAAAGTCTCCCAGGAAGAATAGACGCCAGGAAATTATCAAAGTGAGAGGTGAAATTAATAAATTAGAAACTAAGAGAATAATACAAAAAATTAATGAAACAAAGAGTTGGTTCTTTGAGAAAATCAACAAGATAGACAAGCCCTTATCCAAACTAACCAAAAGACAGAGAGAGAGAATCGAAATCAACAAAATCAGAAATGAAAAGGGGGACATAACAACAGACATTGAGGAAATCCAGAGAATTATAAGGTCATATTTCAAAAACCTCTACTCCACAAAACTGGAAAACCTAAAAGAAATGGACATTTTTCTGGATAAGTACCACATACCTAAGTTAAATCAAGACCAGATAAACTATTTAAATAGCCCAATAACCCCTAAGGAAATAGAAACAGTCATTAAAAGTCTCCCAACCATAAAAAGCCCAGGACCAGATGGTTTCAGCGTAGAATTCTACCAGATCTTCAAAGAAGAGTTAATACCAATATACAATATACTATATGTATATTTCTAATTGTATTTATACCATTCATTTAACAATGTAATGCAATTTTCTGATCCTTGAATGTTATTATTACCAACTATTATGATATAAAGAAATGAAAGTTAGTAGTTAGACATTACAATAGAACTTGTAGTCCTATTAGATATGTTTTAAAAATTGAGCAGATATATTTTAGATAGACAGGTCATCTTCAAACCCTTCAGAGATCTACAGAATATGGCATTTAAAATTTTTTAATAACTTAGAAATTTTTCTTTTTTGAGACATGTCAGCTCCTGGCAGTACCAATCTACTTCAGAGAAAATGTGGGTATTGAAGAAACTGCATATAGAGTTAACTTTCATTGTCGCAAAAGTTAGCCACTGGACAACAAAGTATCCTCAAATCAACAGGACAAAATTGACAGACAGAACACGAAACAAAGGACTACTGATTCTTGCCAAAACAAGTGTGATTATGGTTTTATCAAAAGGCATATTCTGAGTCCAGGACAATATGGCACTATCCCTGAAGTGGCCTTCGCAATCTGGAAAAGGTACAGTGCCCTCTTCTTCACAGGTAGCTGAACAGGCAGTGGACTGATGGCTTCTGTTGTGCAATGGAACAACAGCTGAAGCAGCTATTCTTGAAGAGTAACTAAGCTCACGCCTCTCAATAGTAGAGTGGCATTTAATAGAGGGATGTGGAGAAGAACGGGATGCTGAGATGAAGCCATATATACACAGTCAAAAAGAATGGATGACTGAATTAAAAAAAAAACATCAACAATATCCAGAATTTAAAATCCTGAATCATGACATGACACTAGTGGCATTCAGGTGTTTCTGGTACATGGACTGCTCTCACTCAATGTGAGGTTGAACTGTTGACCTTGTGTACATCCTACTTCACAAATGAGTCTGTCAGATACGCTAAGCCTATAGGCTAAAGATGATGCCCCAACACTGTGGAGAAACCTCAGGTGACTGTCCAGGCAGCTGGCTGTTTTTGTTAACTCACAAATTTTTTGGAAGTTGCTTGTGTGCACTTCCTGTTTTTATTTTTGTTAGATAATATTATTTCCTTCTTGGGTCTCTGAGGGAGTTGAAGATTAGTTAGTTATAGTTGAAGAGTAGCTAGTTATAGTTGAAGATTAATTAGGATAAAAAGTGAATTAGATACATTTTGGACTTACCAAAATAGGATAGATAATAAAATTATTTGCTCTGAATTGTCAAATACAAATGGACTAGACATTGTTTAGGTATTTATTACTTGTATATATTGTATATAGTTATTGTACTTTTGTATATAGTTTTTCTTATGTTAGTTATAAACTTTTGCTTTTTTTCTTTTTATTAAAATAGAAAAGGGGAAATATGGTGGTATTTTATTTGTACTGAAATGTGATTTTAATTGTAAGTTAATAAATAAAGTTGCCTGGGGATCAGAGCTATTAGAGCCATAGCAATAGCATGGTGGTGGTTGTGCATGCCTTTAATCCCAGCGCTTGGTAGACAGAGATATGTAGATCTCTATGTGTTCAGGGATACAACCAGCATTGGAGACATACGCCTTTAAGACCTGGAGGGCTGTACTTACAGGCAGTGATGAGGAGCCATGTGTTTGGGTTTACAACCAATGAGAAGGCAGACCAGAAAGACTATATTAAAGACAAACACACAGGAAGTAGCTCTCTTTCGGAGATGTAAGATCACCGCAGGATGGAGGGTAAGGTTTTAGCTCTGAGCTCTGACCTCTTGGCTTTCTCTTTTACATTGGTTCTGTGTTTCTTATTTAATAAGACAGTTGGTTACATCTACACCTATTGTCTCATATTATGAAGTATGCAGTCTCTTTCTCACTGACAGATGGGAGTAACATTACATCCCCCCACTTTTCTTCCACTTCTGCATATCCCATCATACTTCCATGTCCCAAAGCCTCAGAAGCAGACATGGAGAGACCCTAAATTTTTAAATTAGGAGTCTTTCATACTTTAGTTCAGAATCAGAATGCTAAGATACTTGAAATTTTTGAAAACCATCTGCATTGTAATCTTACTGCCTCCCTTTCAATCATTTTCTCAGGCTCTAGTTGTGGGTGTTATTAATGTACCACATAGGGCTGATCCCTCAACAGCTATTTATTCTCAGCATTTTGTCAAATTTTAGTATCTGTGTTATCCACCAATAACTAAAAAAGATGTTCACTTGCAAAAGCTACTTAATATATTACTTGAAGTTTTAGGTAAAGCAATAAGACAAACTGAAAGAGATCAAGGAAATATAAATTGGAAACATAGATTTCAAAGAATCATCATTTCTACAAGGAGACACCTACAGCTGATAAATACTTTCAGCAATGGGATAGGATAGAAGAAAAATTTCAAAAAAATCAGCAGCCCTCCTATAAATAAATGAACAATGAACTGATAAAGAATTAAAAAAAAAACCAACATCCTTCACAATAGCCACAAACAATATACCTTGTGGAAACTCTAACCAAGCAAATTAAAGACTTGCATGTTTAAAAATTTCAGTCTTTGAAGAAGGAAATCAAGGAAGATACCAGAAAATGGAAAGATCTCTCACACTTATGGATTGTTAGGATGAAGAAAGCAAACATGGCCTTCCCAACAAATGTAATCTGAAGATTCAATGTGATTCCCATCAGAATTATAACAAAATTCTTTGCAAAACTTAAAAAGAATAATTCTCTCCTTCATATAGAAAAGCAAATAAATTGAAGATATCTACAATTATCCTGAACAATAAAAGAACTGCTGGATTTATCACTGTACCTGACTTCAAGCTGTTCTACAGAACTATAGTAATAAGAACTGCATGATATTTACATAAAAGCAGATGTATTTATCAATGAAATTGAATTGAAGATGCAGGCATAAATTCACGTAGTTAGGGACACCTGATTTTTATAAAGAAGCTAGAAATACACACCAAAGAAAAGAAAGCATCTTTAACAAATTGTGCTGATCAAAGTAGATATCTGCATGGGGAAGAATATAAATAGATCCAATTATCTGCTTTCATAAAATACAAGTTCAAGTGGTCACAGACCTCAACATAAAACTGGACACACTGAACCTGATAGAAGACAAAGTGAGAAACATACTTGTAGGCATTTGTGAGACAAATTGCTAAATGGTCTTATTAATAAAAAAATATTCAGATCTAGATATTGGGATGAAAAACTGAGAGGTCAGAAGAATAGGACAAGTTGCAGTCAACCGCAACCTCACTGACAGCTCAGTCTCCAAAAAGACCTACTTCCTGTATACCCACACCTATATGACTTTCTGTTCTGCCATTTCATTTCCTCCTCGCCCAGCTAAATCATTTCCTATATCTGCCCAGCTCTGTCACTTCATGTCTGTCTGTACAGACCTCCAGACAATTATGGTTAACTAGTGTTGGAATTTAAGTATGTGCCACCATGCCTGGCACTGTTCCCAGTGTGGCCTTTAACTCACAGAGATCCAGATGGATCTCTGCCTCCCGAGTGATAGTATTAAAGGTGTGTGCTACCATTGCCTGACTTCTATTTTTAATATAGTGGCTGGCTCTGTCCTCTGATCCTCAGATAAACTTTATTAGGGTGCACAATATATTGGGGGACACAATATAATATACCACAGGCATTGTCACAGGTGACAAGTTTTTGAACAGATCACCAGTAGTGAATGCACTAAGATAAAATTAATAAAAGGGACTGCATGAAACTGAAATGCTTCTGTAAGTCAAACAACACCATCAGTCAGACAAAGAGACAGTCTTCAGGATGGGAAAATATTTTTACAAACTTCATGTTCAATAGAAGATTAATATCAAAAATATATAAATAATTCAAGAGACTAGACATCAAAAAACAATTATTTCAATTAAGAAATGGGGTACAGACCTAAACATAGAATTCTCAATAAGCTATCCCAAATGGCTGAGAAGAAATATATCACATTTTATTTGTCAGGGAAGTTCAAATTAAAACTACTTTGGGATTCTGCATTGTATTGTCAGAAAGGCAAAGATCAATAACAATAATGACAGTTCATGCTGGCAAGGAAGTAGAGCAAGGGGAACACTTTTCCAGTGATGGTGCCAGTGCAAACTTCTACACCCACTTTGGACATTAATATGATGATTTCGCAGAAAATTGGGCTACATATCTGTGATTCTATTTTCTCACCTCCCTTCAGTTCTGCAATTATCTTTTAACTTGCAATAGTAATAAGCACACAGACTTGAGCAATAAAAAATGTTGCTGAAAAATATTTGCTGCAGGGAGCAATGATAAAAAGCAATGACCAAATTATTTCTCTAATCTCTTAAAATAACACTGGTGAAAATGTTCTGATAAGTTTTTGACCCTGGGTAGAAAATAAGGTGTCATAGGAAGTGGGTAGGAAATACTGAGCTACGATATGTGAAGACTTTGCAATAATATGTGATGTGTTCTTGGAGTTTGTTTGACAATATTTATTGAGTATTTTTGAATCAATATTGGCCTATAATTTTTTCTTTGTTGCATCATTGTGTGGTTTTGGTATCAGAGTAACTGTATCTTCATAAAAAGGGTTTGGTAATGTTCCTTCTGTTTGTATTGTGTGGAACAATTTGAACAGTATGGAATTAGCTCTTCTTTGAAATTCTGGTAGAATTCTGTGCTGAAACCATCTTGTTCTGGATTTTTGGTTGGAAGACTTTTAATGACTTTCTATTTTCTTACGGTTATTGGTATATTTAAATAGTTTATCTTGTCTTGATTCAACTTTGATATGTGGTACCTCTACAGAAAATTGTCCATTTCTTTCAGATCTTCCAATTTTGTGGAGTACAGGTTTTTGACATATGACCTGATGATTCTCTGGATTTCCTCATTGTCTGTTATTATGTCTCCATTTTCATTTCTGATTTTGTTTTGTTCTCTCTTAATATACATTAAAGATGTCCTGACCTCATAATGGAAACCAGGATATGTGTTACATTGGGGATGAGGTTTTGCTTTTGTTTCTACAGGAGAAGATAAGCTGTGGATACCATCAAAATTGGTAAAGGTTTAATTTGAACAAGAGAGACATCCTAATTAGAAGAGATGATAGTTCATCAAACAGCATAACCCTCCAATTAAAACTAATTTATACCACTAACAATTGCTTTTCATTTAATTAGATATAACTTGCTCAAGGGAACTTCCCCAAAGTTAGGTTTGGGGAATAATTTTTGTTTTAGTCTTTCAGGAGAAAGAAGGCTAAGGAATCTGAAGAACACTGGACTAATGTGACATCTGAAGGAAAAGGACAAATCACCTAGAAAAAATGTCCAAAGAAAATGAGTAAATTGGCCTATTGGTATATCACATATACAATTTTATAAGTCTTTCTCAGTGTTTGTTTCTGTTCCTCTCTACAGACAATTAACACAAATGGTCTTTATGTAGTTGCAGATCAATTAAAAATTAAAGCTGGATTTGGAGTTGGAGAATGGCTCTCTCCTTTCTCTAAACCCAATCATGTCATTAAAAGGAAAATGCAAAATCCCTGTATCATGTCAGAAGAGCCATCTTCTGATATGGGAAAGAAGAAAACCAAAAAATTAAGGGACTATTATATTGCCACTAATGTCAATTTTTGGTTCTATTTTGATTCTTTCAACTTTTCTTAAAGTATGAATTTTATATCAAAATTTGTATGATTAATATATATATATATATATATATATATATAACTTTTGTTATGATATAAATGGTCATATAGAGTACTAATTCTAGAAAAAAAGGCTACATTTTGCTGCCTATACATGTTTTTTGTTGGAGTCTTTATCAGATTTCTGCAGGGAATTATGACTAGGCCTAACAGGTAATTTGGATTTTCCAGAAAAATGATTGGACCCCACAATGACAATTCTGTGTATATTAATAACACCACTAAGCTGACAAACACTACCTACAGATCAGCTTTAGACTACAAACTGCTCAGGGCAACTTAGAGATGGCTAGCTGAGATGATCCAGCCTCACAGACTATTCAAGCGATGACTCGTGGGTTAAGCCCTGCATGTTTGCATTATATAGAGACTGGACAAGAAATCATACAGCTACAACTCTGGAACTTGAGAATTTCTTTTCAGGATCCCCTAAAGAAGTCCTCACCCACAAACAGCAGGAAGTAATTTTAAGAACAGGATGCCCACATTCCCAAGAGGTGGGGCAGATTGTTTTTGGTCCTGCAATGGCTTTCAGGTTTGGGATACTTGTCATTGTTTTGGATGGTTGTTTCAAGTTGTTGTTGTTGTTAATGGTAGGGAAAAGGGAAAACAAAAGAGATTAGATTTAAGGTTCTTGTTTCAAGTAAAAAAAAAAGAGTATATGTGTAAGAGGTAGATTATTGAATCTACTCTGAAAAAAAGATATATAGAAATGAAAGAATAATGGGCAGATTATTGAATCTACTCTGAAAAGAAAAAAAGAGAGGATATAGATATGATATAGATAAAAAGGTAGATTATTGAATCTACTTTTAAATGACAACTGCTAGTTTTAAATATTTTACACTGGATTGGATTTTTATATTTTGTATACAAATTATATATATTGAGATTGATATTGTTAAAAATGCTGTGCATATGTTTCTAATCTTGTGCAGGATATTGTACCTATACAGTTCAGTTAACAATGTAATGCAATTTGCTAATCCTTGAATGCTATTATTACCAACTATTATGATATAAAGAAATGAAAGTTAGTAGTTAGACATTACAATTGAACTTGTAGTCATATTCATTATGTTTTCAGAGTCAAGCAGAGATATATTTTAGATAGACAGGTCTTCTTTAAACCCTTCAGAAATCTACAGAATATGTCATTTAAATTGTTTTAATAACAAAGATTTTTTTTCTTATTTATGACTATGAAACATGTCAGCTTCTTGCAGCACCAATCTACTTCAGAGAAGATGGTGGGCATTGAAGTAACTCCGTATGTAGTTTACTTTCACTGTGGCAAAAGTTAGCTACTGGGCAACAAAGTGTCCTCCCATTGACTGAGGACAGTATGCTATCCAAAATGGACAAACAGGACACAAAACAAAGGACTAGTAATCTTTGCCAAGACAAATGTGGTTGCAGCTTTGGCAACAGGTGTCCTCTGAGGCCAGGACAATTTGGCACCATCACTGAAGTGGCTTTGCAATTTGAAAAGGTACAGTGACCCTTTCTTCAAAGGCAAATGATCAGGCAGTGGACCGATGGCTTCTGGTGTGCAGTAGAACAGTTCTTGAAACAGTTACTCTTGAATGAGTTATTAGGCTGATGGAGTCTAACCTCTGAATGGTAGACTGGCATTTAATAAAGGAGACAAAGCCAACTACAAGCTAAGAAGAATGGGTAGCTGAATTCCAAAAACACCAGCAATTTCCAGAATTTAAAATCCTGAATCATGATAGGACACTGGTGGAATTCAAGTTTATCCTGTACATGGAATACTCACACCGAATGTGAGGTCAAGCTGTAGGCCTTGTGTACATCCCATTTCATAAATGAGTGTCAGATTTGCTAAGCCTGTAGACTGAAGATGATGCCACAACATGCAGAGAAACATTGGGTGACTGTCCAGGACGCTGACTGTTTCTGTCAACTCATATTTTTTTGAAAGTCATTTGTTCCTTTTTTACTAGGTAATATTATTTCCTTCTTGGATCTCTGAGGGAGTTGAAAATTAGATAGTTGTAGCAACAATTTTCCTTGTTAAGAAATTCAGAAAAGAAACACACTTAGAGGTGTTAAGTGTATTAGTTTGAAAGATGTCATAAGATAGTTTTCTGTTGGTAATACAAGATAGGATAGAAAGTGAATTAGGTACATTTTGGACTCACCAAGTAGGATAGATAATGGAATATTTTCTCTGAATTTCTCAATGCAAATGGAGTAGACATTGTTGATGCATTTATCACTTGTATAAATTATATATAGTTATTGTGCTTATTATATGTAAGTTTTCTTATATTAGTTATAACTTTTTTATTAGACAAAAAAAGAAAATGTGGTGATGTTTTATTTGTGCTGAAATGTGGTGATATTTTGTTTTTATGTTAATAAATAAACTTTTCCTGGAGATCAGAGAAAATAACAAGCCATTTTAAGTAATCACAAAAGTCAGGCAGTGGTAGCACAGGCCCTTAATCTGATCACTTAGCAGGCAGGGTCTCTGTGTGTTCAAGGCCATGCTAGGGAACAGAGCCAAGCATGGTGACACATGTCTTTAATCCCAGTACCAACCATAGAGACCTAGTGATCTGTACAGACAGACAGTGACAAGGAAGTGAGGTAGCTGGGCTAAGATAGCCAATGAGAGGGCAGAACAATAAGGCAATAATGGTATGAGCAAGACAGGAAATAGCTCGCTTTTGGAAGCTACAGAGTTGGTGAGTTAAAGTTGGCTGGTGGCTCTTTCTATTTCCCTGATCTCTAAGGCTTTTACTTCTATATTTGTCTCCATGTTTTTAATTTAATAAAACCATTTAGAAACTCATCTACAGTACCTTATGCTTAATAGGTCACAGCCATATTCTAAATTACTTCATTAAAGAGGGGAATTGGGGTGAAAGAGATGGCTCAATGGTTAAGAGCACTAGCTGCACTTTTTGCAGAGGACTCAGGTTGATTCCTAGCAAAACCATGGCAGCTCACCACCATTCTTAATTCTAATTCCAGGAAGTTCTGATGCCCTCTTCTGGTCATTATACACTCTGCACTGATGTGGTACATGTGCATGTATGCAGTCAGAATGTCCATGCACATGAAATGAAAGTAAATGAAAATAATAACTAAAAGTTTAAAGAGGGTATGTGTTGATTCTTTAAATTATATGAGAGACTCTGCTCTTGACTATTTAGTTCCTTGCTTCTGCATAGGGCAATATACAGGTGACATACAAAGGATCTTAAAAGAAAAGTTAAATTAGTTAATTAAATCTATACCGACTGAAAACTCAATAACAAGAATGGATTGTTTTTCTGCAGGGTTCTCCAAGCTCAGCCTAAAGTTTGGCTTTGGTGTACACATCTGGTTCACTCAATGGCTTGATAAATTCACTCTAATGATGACTGGGTGAGGCACCAATCTAAGATTTGTAATGAAGAGAGGGGTCAAGTACACCACTCAAACTCAGTCCACAGAGTCAACTAAGCAGGGCTCTTAGGGGGTCATAGGTACTGACCCTACACTGACAGACCCTGCATGAGTCTGAACTAGCTCCTCTGCATATATTTTGTGGTTGTGTAGCCTGGTGCTCTTGTGGGATTCCTAAAAGTGGGACCTGGGGTTGCTTCTTACTCTTGCCTGCTCTTGGGATCTTTTTTCCTCTTGGTGGATTGCCTTGTACAGCCTTTAAATGATGGTTTGCCTAGTTATTATAACTTATTTTGACCTGTTTTGGTAATATTCCTGGGAGCCCCGATATTTTCTGGAGAAAACAGAGGAGCAGGGAATCTTGGGGATTGGAGAGGTGGGAGACAGACTTAGAGGAGTAGAGGAAGGGGAAGCTGGATGTAAGGTTTTAGAGAATAACAACAATACTAATAATATAATAATAAATGATTATTTTTAAAAATTGAAGGTGTTCATCTTATTGCAATGATTTTCTTCCCTCCAGTGTGTTAAATGGGTGTTTAAATAGTTTTCAGAAGTGCTTTTTACTATGTTAATATTTGTATAGATTTTTTAAATCATTCCTTGTTTAGAACTATTGGGTTGGAGATTTAAATGAGTTCCATGAAATAAGCAAACTTTTTTTTCTAAGACATTTCCTAGGTGTAGTTAGTTTTCTTTTAATTTTATTTTTAGAAATTCCTGTTATAAAATTTAAAATTGTTTGTATATTCTTATATCCAATTATAATTCATTCATCATGTTTTCTGATCTCTTGGTACTTCACTTATGATCAGCTTTTAATCATCATCAACACTTTCCCATTTTATAAAAATGGGAGAAAGTTGGCAAATTAAATTCATCCTAAACAGAGAAACAAAAGAATTTTGTAGTCTGGAAATGATGAAATTATATCAGTTTGTGTCAGTGAGTTGACACAATGAAGTGCACTTCTCTCAGACCTTATATTCTTGATTAGATAACTGAAACACACATGATTGAGAGAATCAACTCACACAGCTTGATCTCTGGCTGACACATATGAACCAGAGTATTTGTATGGATACATACAAACTAACACACACACACACACACACAAACACTCAAACACACAAACACACAAAAACACACACACGGAGAAATAAATTTAAGGAAATTTAACTCCATATAATCCTCTTCACAAACACATCACTATACTCATAAGCCACAGGGACTAAAAAATTATGACTAAGCAAGTGTTAGAACTTAACTCTTGATGATGCACCCCCTTCATTGACTCTCATGTGCCTCTGTGGGAACATTAAATTAGTCACTGGGTTTTCAAATTCTTAAATTCTAAAACTGATGAGCATGAGATAATATAATAAAAATTATGTATATGTAATTTCAAGAGAAGTAAAGAGCCCATGTGCTATTCTCAAGTGATGAATACCATTACCTACAGCACCATGGTGATGCTTGGACACTGAGGTAAGAGATGAGAGAAAGCAACTGTGAGGTTGAAAATATTTTCTCTAATTGGTTTCAGAGTTTCCTGCAAATGTGAGCACAGTCAGTGAAATCTCAATGAGATAAGTAGGATCAGTGCATGAAATTATTTTCATAAGCATATATTAAACATTACAAACATATTTGTAATGGGAGTTACACTATTAGGAGGTATGACTTTGTTGGAGAGGGTGTGGCCTTTTTGGAGGTAGCATGTCACTGTGGAGGTTGGTTTTGGGTCTCATGTGGGCTCAAGTGACATACAGTGTCTCAGTTCACTTTCTGTTGCCTTTGAAACAAGATGTAGAACTCTTAGCTCTAGCACCATGTGTGCCTTTATGATCTCTTGCTTCCCACTGAGATAGCAATGAACTAAACTTCTGAACCATTATAGTCACTCCAATAAAATGTTTTCCTGTATAAGAGTTAAGATGATCATGGTGTCTCTTCACAGCAATAGAAGTCCCCATTTGAGACAGAAGATGGCACCAGGGACAGAGGTATTGCAGTGATAGTTCTGACTATGCCTTTGCATGTAGGAATATAGACCTTGGGACTTTGGATTAGAAAATCAGTCCAATGCTTCAAGTGCTGCTTACTGAGCTATACTACTAGGGACATGGAAGACAGTGGTTCTGAGAATGACTTGGACTGTGTGTGCCTGCATCAGGATGTTTCATAGGAGAATAATTTTAGAATATTGCCTAGAGATTGTTGTGGTGATATTTTGATGGATAATGTGATTATTTTGCCCTTGACCAAAGAGTCTGCTTGAGGCTAAAGTGAAGAGTTTTGGATTAATTATGTTGGAGGAAATCTCAAAACAGCCTAGTATAGGCTCTGTTGTCTAATTATTAGTGTTATCTCTGTGCATGATTTAATACAAAAAGGAGCAAACTGAGCAAAGAAAAACACAAAGTGTAAAATTTGGGAAGTAGAACAGCTTCAGGAAGTGGAATAGAGCCAAGTCCTGTGTTCAAGGAGATAAACAGATAAAGAAACTGAAAAAAATGGTGGTGATCAGAGGAAGATTCCACCCAGCTAAGTTTCCAACTTGTGAAAAGGAATTAAAGAATAACTTATAGCATCGTGTGGTGGTGTATGCCTTTAATACCAGCACTCTGGTCAGCCTGGTCTAAAGATCCAGTTTCAGGACAAACAAGCTTAGGCAGTGAAGGGGATCATTGAAAACAGAAGGTTGGTGAAGATGTAATTGAACAAGAGGTCTATGTTCCAGCTCCATTAAACAGCAGAACTTGGCAGCTTTGGCCAGATAGTTCTGGTTTTAGAGTCAAGGATAGAATAAAGGCATTATGAAACTTTTCTCCAGAAATAGCAAAAGATGCTGAGGCCAGGAATGTAGTGTCTTTGAATGAAGGCCTAGGGAGGCTATTGTGTGAAGCCGTGAAGTTGAAGCCTGGAATGTCTTTGAGCAAGATATTGGAGATGTCAGAGTCTTGGAGTACCTGCTGAGGAGAGCTACAAGCAGAGTAGAACCACTTCAGAGTAGTTTGGTTAATCATTGGAAATCCCCTAGAGGGAACTTAATTTTTATTTGCTAGTGGTTATCATTTGGAAATTGCTTCTGGGTTCATGATGGGGGCATTTGTCCACTTCTTCTTTCAGCTTTACAACCTTATCTGATGCTAACTACTTCAGACCCTGTGAATGCTCCCTCGTTCTCTGTAAGTTCATATGTGCATAGATCCTATTGATTTATAGGTCCTTGTATTGTCAGTGTCTGCCATGCCCTATGGCTCTTGCACACTTTACTTCTTCCAGTAGGTTCTCTGATCCCCAAGGGGAGAGATTTGCTATTTAGTATTGAGAGTTCCAATGGCTTTCACTCTTTGCTAATGTCTACCTAAGGCTCTTTGTATTTGCTCCCATTTGGTAAATGAGGAAGCTTGTTTGATGATGGCTGAACAAGACATTGGTCTATGAGTATAGCAGAATGTCATTGGGAGTGATTTTATTGCTATTTTTCAGACCAGTAATATTTTGTTTTACATCCCAACTGTTTCTGCTCACTCAACTCTCCTCCAACCTGCCCTTACCTCCCATCTCTGCCAGGTAGACTCCCCTTCTGCTTCCCTTAAAAAAAGGCCAGGTATCTTATGGAAGTCAACCAAACATGACAAGTTATAATAAGTCTAGGCAAAAAAAAAAAAATATCAGGGCTGGATGATGCAACCCAGTTGGAAGAAAAGGTTCCCAAGAGCAGCCAGAGGTATTCCACATTCACTCACAGTGTTAGGATTCACATAAGACTACTTACTCTCCTATACAATCATAATGTGTATGAAAAGGGCCTAGTTCAGACAGACACAGTGTCTCCTTTTGTTTCTCAATCTCTGTGATCTCCTATGAACTCTCCTTTTTGATTCATAGTTTCCTTGACCCCTCAGGACCCTGCAGTCCTATCTCCCCTCTTTGACAGTGTTGTTATGGCTACTGTTAGTGTTTGGCTGTAGTTCTCTGCATCTGCTCCTTTAGTGTCTAGATAGCCTTTCTGGTGATAATTGGAGTAGGCAATGATCTGCGAGTATGGCAGAATATCATTAGAAATCATTTCATTGTCTTTTCCCATTTGAATTTTACTTCTATCCTGGCTCTCTGAGATAGTCAGCCTCTGGATCCTGACCATCCAGGCACTATCAGTCATGGGCTCCTTTTCATGGCATGCCCCTAACATTTGAACAGTCATTGGTTGACCACTGAACAAAATCTGTGCCATTATTGTTCCAGCACACATTGAAAGCAGGACATATTGTAGGTCAAAGTATTTGGCTGCATTGAAGTCCCTGTCCCATTGCTGGAGACATTGTTTGGTCACAGAAAATGGCCACTTCAGGCTGTATATTCTCCATTACTAGGAGTCTTTCCTAGAGTCACTATGGAAGTTTTCACTGCACTAGTTTTCAAATGCTTTTTTCATAATTAGCTTCTTGAGTTCTTTTTGTATTTTTATATTAGCACCATGTTAAATGTGCAGTTTGCTAAAAGTCTTTTCCCATACTGTAAAGTGATCCTTTGTCTGAATGAAGGTGTCATTTGCCATGAAGATGTCAATTTCATGAGTTCCCATTGTTGGTCTTAGTGTCTGTTTTAATGGTGTTGTGGTCAGAAGGACATTTCCAGCACCTAACAGTTTATGGAGATTTCCCAATTTCCTATTAGGTTCAGTGTGCTTGGATTTATTTATATTTCGTTGATCCATTTGAAGTTGAATTTGTCAGAGTGTTTAGTTTGGATCTTTTGGAATGTTTTACAAGAACCTGTCTAGTTAGGCTAACTTTTTTTGAAGATTCTCTCTTTTTTTCCAGTGTGTTTTTCTGGTACCTTTACAAAAATCCATGTGTTCATAGGTATATGGAATTATATCTTGGTTTTTACTTTGATCTTACTGATGAATGTGTCTGTTTTTGGTGCCAATACCATGCTGTTTTCTTTACTATCAATCTTCCAAACTGCTTGAAATTTTGGATGGCACTGCTTCCAACAGTACTTTTATTAATCAGACTCTCTTCTAGCTACCCTGTGATTTTTACATTTTTATATAAAGTTGAAGATTTTCCTTTAAAGATCTGTGAAGATGCATGATAATTTTGATGGATAGTGCATTGGCTCTGCTGATTGCTTTTGGTAGGTTGGTAATTTTTTACTGCATTAATCCTACTGATCCTTGAATATGGGAAATCTTTCCTTCTTTTGATATCTTCTATTTCTTTCTTCAATGTCTTAAACATTTCATTATACTTCACTTTTACCTTCTTGTTTGGAGTAACCCAAAGGCACATTATATCAATTGACAGTTTTGTATCATTTTCAATTTCAATGATTTCTTTCTCATTACATTCATTATTTTTGAATAGGAGAGGTACTGATTTTTGCAAGTTAATTAGTTATCTAGCTGCTTTGTAAAAAGAGTTTATCATCTTCGGTGGTTCCTGGTAGAATTTCAGACTCACTATAATCTATTATTATATTAGCTGCAAAAAAAGGATATTTGAATTTTTTCCTTTCCAATTATCTCTTCTTGATCTCCTTCAGTTCTGGATAATGGACCATCATTGTCTTATTCTATGCTTTAATGGAGTTGCTTTGAGTTTTCAATTTAAATTGATGTATGATATGGGCTTTCTGTAAATTGCTTTTATTTTTATCTCTCCAGGACTTTTTGTAATGAAGGGGTGTTGAATTTTATTAAAGGATTTTTCTCCATCTAATGGGATGATTATGAAGTTTTTGTCTTTTTCCTTGTTTGTAGGATGGATTACATTTATTTACTTATGTATCCTGAACTATCACTGTCTCTGGGATGCAGCCTAGTTGATCATGGTAGATGATCTTTTTGATGTGTTTTTGGATTGGTTTGACATTAATTCATTTGAAATTTTTTATCTGTGTACATTAGGAAATTATCTTGTGTTTCTCAGTTAAGTCTTCACGAGGTTTGGGTATCAATTTAATTGTGTTATTGTAAAACTAACTGGGTAGTGTTACTTCTGTTTTTATTTTGTAGTATAACTTGTTGAATGCTAACCTTAACTTTTAAAATGTGATAGAGACCAGGTTTTAAATAACGTGTCCTTATGAATTGCAGAGTTTCCTCATTATCTCTTTTCATGCCCCCTACTTCATTTCTCATTTGATTTGGATAATGTCTCTTTTACTTTTAGTTAATTTAGATAAGGATTTGATGATCTTATTGATTTTTCTCAAACACTCAACTCATTGTATCACCAATTTTTATATTTAGTTTGTTTTTTCTCATTTATTAATTTCATCACTGTGTTTGATTAATTATTGCTGTGTATTCCTTCTGGTCTGATTTTTTTTTTAGAGTTTAAGATATGTTGTTATGTTGGTAGTATAAAATCTCTTAATTAATTTTTGTAGTATAAGCACATAGTGTTATGAATTTTCTTCTTAGAACGAGGTACATTTTGTCCCATAAGATTGGGCATGTTGTGTATTCAATTTCATTCCATTTAGGAAAGTCTTATTTCTTTATTTCTTATATCTTTATTTTGAAATTTCTGTTTCACCAATTTTTTATTCAATGATGAATTTCTGATCAGTTTCTATGAGTTCTTTTGTTTTCTATTATTTTGTTGTTATTGATATTTTCTGTGCTTTGACATGAATATCTTCTCTTCCCTCTCTTCCTGTTATTCTTAGATTTTATCTTTTCCTGTTTTTTTCCTGTTATGAAAGATTTCCTGGATATTTTTTGCCTAGAGTTTTTTTTTTTTTTTTTTTTTTTTTTGAGACAGGGTTTCTCTTGTGTAGCTTTGCGCTTTTCCTGGAACTCACTTCGTAGCCCAGGCTGGCCTTGAAATCACAGAGATCCGACTGCCTCTGCCTCCTGAGTGCTGGGATTAAAGGCCTGTGCCACCACCGCCTAGCTTGCCTGGAGTTTTTTAGACTTGATGTTTTCTGTTACCAAGAGAGCCACCTCTATTGTGTATTCAATGAAAATTTTATCTTCCATATCTTATATTTTATTGTTATAAACTCAATGCCTGAGTATGTGGTCTATAATTAATTGATGGTTAGGATAGAAATGTTAGGACATAGAGATATGTGTAATTCAGTAGAAAGGAGAACAGTAGGGAAAGGGGGTATCAGCAGGTGTTTTACTGTAGAGCTGAGAATGAGAATGGGGTACTGGATATGGAGAAGCAGATATCATCAAAATTGGTGAATAAATTAAGATATCTTAAAGAGAGAAAGCAGATAAAAGAGAATTTTTCTCACACTGAAAAATGGAAAACATTTTTACAATAGAGGAAATTTGATTTCTGTTTGATAACACATCAGGTGGTCTGAAAATGGAACAATTAAATGAGAGGACAATTACTATTGATGGGATATATGTAATGTCAATTATAAATTACTTGTTTTATCATTTAAAAAGTTAGTTAATATGGGTGCCAAGATAAAAGTTTTAGAAAATCTTGTTTAAAAAATCATAGAGAAATTCAGAGACAGAAGAATTTAAAGGTGAACCAATTTCAGCATTGCAGTATATGTTACAGACAAACAGCCTAAGACTTTTAAACAGCCAACATATTTTATCTATACAGAAACCATATAGGAACTGGCTAATGCTGTGTACAAGCTGATCGAAGTCCTGTTAAAATGTTAGATTTGAGGAGATTCAAAGAAGCTATAGTGCCATATGATATACATCCTCCATTATTAAAGCAGATGTTAAACTCATGTTCAAATTGTAATAGAATTATCCCTCAAGACTGGAAAGATTTGTTTATAGCTGTCCTAGAAGCTTGTCTGGAGTTACAATGGAGGTCCTGGTGGAAACATGATGGCAAGACAATTGAACAACCATGGAGTGCTAGAGGTATGAAAATTTCCCAAGATCAAATTTTTGGAGAAAGCGATTATGCTGATATACAAAGACAATCTTTATATAATGACCACACCCTAATTTTATGCCAAATGGCAGCCTTGAACACTTGGGAAAGAACTGAAGAAGTAGGAATGAAAACTGAGACATTTACTAAAGTTATACAGGGCCCAAAAGAAACCTTCATGGATTTCTTACAAAGGCTGTCTTCAGCACTAAATAGAATGTTACAAAATTCAGAAGACAGACAGATAATAATTGAAACTATGGCTTTTGAAAATGCTAATGCTAATGTAATAAACAATGTCACCTAAAAAGTGACTTAAAACAGGGCATTCCTAGAAACAATGTTTTTTCAAGGAATAATCCCAACTAAATGTCCCTACCTTCTGGGATATATAGAAGGTGTGGTAAGGCAAACATTGAACTAAAAAAGGTAGATCAACAAGGGACAGACAAGGTGATTCTTTGCCTTTGCTGTGGGGAAACTCCCCAAGGGGCCTCTTGCAGGCCCCTATGGAAAATTCTGTTCAGTCTTTTCCTGCCATCATAGAAGAAACTCCTTCCCAGAACAATTAAGTAACCTGATGTCTTTTGTAAGTCAGTATACTGCTCTGGATGATAGAATAAAATCAGCAGAGAGAACAAAAATTCAGGAAAAATCATAAATCAAAATTGATAAAAATTAGATTTGGAAACTCCCCAAAGTTAGGGTTAGGGGAGGGTTTTATTTATTTATTTTTTTGTCTTTCAGGAAATAAAAGCAACTATCATGAAGAATTTAAATACTTTTGAACAAACAGGCATCCAAAGAAGAAGAGAGAACTACCCCCAAAAAATTACCCAGAAAAGAAATAATCTGACTTAATGTAATCTCTGAAGTATCCAAAAAAGATTATGGGACCCCACAATGCCAATTCCATCAGGACAGAGATAATACCACTAAGATGACAAACAGCACCCAAAGATCATCTTAGACAACAAACTGCTCAGGACAATTTTGAGATGGCTAGCTGAGATGATCTAGCCCCACAGAATACTTGAGCAAGGACTTAAGACAAGCCCTGTATTTTCCATTATGAAGAGACTGGATGACAAATGATACAGCTAACTCTCCCAGGACTTGAAAATTAACTCAACATTTTTCTTTCTAGGATCTCCTTAAGATGCCTTTGTCCCTCGTCAGCAGGAAGTAATTTTAAGTGTACAACACCCTCATTCCCAAGATTTTGAGTGGGTGGTTTTTTGGTC
>NC_051063.1:191493260-191527256 GCF_004664715.2 Peromyscus leucopus | reverse complement strand
AGGTGAGAAAATCGACAGCCTGTCTGTATAGACCTCCAGGTCTTCTATGGTTGGTATTGAGATTAAAGGCGTGTGTCTCCAATGCTGGCTGTATTCCTGAACACACAGAGATCTACCTAGCTCTGCCTCCCAAGTGCTGGGATTAAAGGCATTCGCCACCACCGCCCAGCTTTCCTATGTCTTTCTAATAGCTCTGACCCTCAGGCAACTTTATTTATTAACATACAAATAACATTTTAGTACAAATAAAATTATCACCATAGGCAGCCTTACGGATTGTCCATATTCCACTTTAAATTGTTTTTAGAAGGTCATCAGATGCTCATGCAACCTTTTTTTAAATGGACACTCCTTCTTGCGTTCTTGTAGTCTTGCTTCTCCTATCAACCACTACTTGCACCTTTCCACAGAGGTTAATTTTTCCTATCTGTGCCTTCAGAATATCTATGATGTTTTATTAACCATCTTTTAAAGCACCCCCTTCCCAGTGCTCTCATTCTACATTTCAGGCATCTATGTGAACTACAAGTTCAACACAGGAGAGTAGGGACTTTAAGCTGTGACTAACCTATGAGAGAATGTGTGGCCTTTGTATTTCTGTACCTTCATTACCACATTCAATACAAACTTTCAGTTCTATTCATTTATCTTCAAATTCCATAACTTTCTTTTACTTTTCATGGCCAAATTAAAATATTTTAGGTTTATATAACACATTTAAATTATATATGCATTATTAAAACCCCTTGGCTAAGAGTTAGAAAATTCTGCATTGTTTCTCAGGGAGGCCTTAGGTACTCCATTAATACAGTGTTACCATTGCTCCTATTGGACTGTGAGATTTATATGATAGTTGCTATAGATACCACATACTGTGATTTTGTGATAGGAAAATAATGTTGGATTGGGCTAGAATACCCTTTCCTGCAGGACAGAACTCAATGGTGCTAGAAGATTTTATGCAGTTTGCTGAGTGGAAAAAGTTATTCATGCTGTTAATCAGCTATGAACCATAAAAACTATGATATCTACCTGACAGGTAAGCTATTCCCATTTGTACCACAATAGCTGAAGCATTTTTGGATAACCAACCACTATTTGATTGGATGTGAGGCAGATATCCCATAAGGAAAACAGTACCCATTACTGTAGACCAACTCAAAAGTACTTGGTAACAGAAGTCATAGGACATGAGGGGGAATTAATTCTATCGCTTAGGTAAAGTGACACTTCACGGAATTACATTCTAAATATATGTGCTAATTTCAGAAGATAATTAAAATGCTAAGACATAATCAGAGAAGGGTCTTTTTCAGTGAGCTGCAATGAAGTCATAGAAAAATGGCCCCACAAGCAGCTGAGAATAAGTTAGAGCTAGTGCTTATTTTTTTAGCAGGACATGTATATCTTCCTTTCCAAAGCTCAGAAAGCATTCAAGAGGAGATGACATAAATAATGTAAGATTCAAAAGTTAAGAGAAGATAGAGAGAAGAACTACATTATTCCATCTTCTGCATAATACACAGCTCCCGAGTCATGAACTGTCAACGCCTATAGAGGATTGCACTTGGTCTGCACAAGAATGGGCCATCATCAAGGTAAGAAGGAAGGAGGAACTCAGAAGAACTATGTCTTACTGCTGGAATCTTCAGTACTGATAAGTTAGGAAGAAGGTACATCAGTATCTTCAGTTGTGTAAAAATTGTTGACCCACTTAGATAAAATGGACAGTTTCAATCCAAGTTACACTGAAGGCATTGGTTAATCAAAACAGATCACAGAAGAAAACCAAAAGTCATTAACCTGAGAAAAGTAAAGATGTGGAGGAGGAGGCTTAACAAGGATGGGAGGGCAATAAGAAGGGGTGGAGGGAGTGAACACAATGCATGATGTACATACATGAAATTGTCAAATTACTGACTTAACAATAAATAACAAAATCTTGCAAATAAAGGAAAACACAAAGTAAAGAGATAGACTGTAGATTGTCAAAATGTTTGCTAGCTACACAACTAAGATTATTAATATCTAGAATATATAAGAAATCAAGAAATCCTAAAAGTGAACATCATAATGAAATATGATATTTTCAATCTACCAGTGGCCAGTGTACATATGAAAAATTGCTCAATCTTACAATCCACCAGAGAAATGCAAATTAGATCTACAACTATATTTCACTTCCTTCCATGTTCAAATGTACATAGCTAAGAGGAAAACTGCAACTAAAGCTGCAGAGAAAATGAGCAGAACAGAAACCTTACACACTTCTGGAGGTAATATCAAATATTCAGTTCATTATGGATTTAAGTGGGAAATCTCAAAAAAAAAAAAGTCTACCACATGATACAGCTTTACTTTCCAAGGTATTCACCCAAAATACTCCAAGTGAATGTAACACAGAGATGCTGGTATACACATGTTTACTAATGATTTTCTGGTATCCAAGTGATGAAAACAACTTAGATGTATATAAAGACAGGAATGAGTGGAGATAATGTGATACACACACACACACACACACACACACACACACACACACACACAGAGTAAGTTATTCTCATTGTTAAAGGAGAATAACATTGTCATTTGCAGGAAAGTGAATGTAAATGAAGAGAATAATATATATGAAATTAAATGCATTCTGAAGACACATATGACAGGTTTACTCTCATGTTCTTTTCTTAAACTAATGCATTGAGATAAAATTATACACACACTTACATACACAGACAGCATAAAGTAATGGGAAAACTGCTCAGGGACAAAAAAGAACTAATGGGTTACAGTAGGGAGTGGAGGAAGTTCGGAAGCATGCAAGTTATGTGCTCATTAACATGCATTAAAACATCTTTACATAACCCAGTATAATTTTCAGGGAATATACACAAATAAAACTTTGTATAATATATTGCTTAAAAAGCCTCCCAGGGCTAATAGCCCATATGACAACATTATTCTGAATGATTATCTGACATAAATTACTAAGTAACAAAATGAAGCATCTACAAAAATAGTTGAGTAAGTGTCCTTGCGTATAATTGAGCATCCTTTGGGCATATGCCCAAGAGTAGTACCACTGGGTCTTGAGGTAGATTGATTCCCAATGTTCCAAAGTGCCAATGTTCCAAAGTGCCAATGTTCCTGTGAGCTTTGGCTTTATTTAAATTCTGTTGACATTACTGGGTTTTATGACAATGGCTTGGGAGACTCAGGAGGCAGATGCTGCCAACAGATACATCTATGCCCACTCTGTTTAGATAGAAGAGAAGTTTGCTTAGAAAAAAAGTGAGGTTCTCTTTCAGACCTAATATTACCATTGTCTGGGGAAACTTCTACACACAGGAGAGTTAAAATGTTGCTTATGAGCAGGGCAGTGGTGGTGCATGCCTTTAATCACAGCACTTGGAATGCAGAGGCAGGTGGATCTCTGTGAGTTCACAGTCAGCCTGGTCTACAGAATGAGTTTCAGGACAGGATCCCAAGATACACAGCGAATCCCTGTCTTGGAAAAAAGAAAAAAAAAAGATATTGCTTATGTTCAAGTGCATCATAATCAGGTCTTTGATTTTTCAACCTGATCCCCATAAAACAAGGTCAGGGGAAATGATAGAGGATAGAGTTCCTGTCTAAGACTCCAGTTTCAGTGTGTAATAAGATCACCCCTCGCAGACATGTCATTGGCTACCATGCTGCCAGTTCCTGCTGTCTGAGTCACAGAGTCTTGCCTAGGGATATGAGGCAGAAACTGTAGGTATCAAATCAAATGAAGTATAGCATTTTCTATCCACATAGTCCAACTAGGAACATTTTCATTCATATTTTCTGGCTTCTAGGAATTGCAATGCAAGCTTGGAGAGAATATATGATATAAATTTCTCTGCCTAGGAAACACATTTCACTGTTAACTAAAAATGACACCTAAACAGCAGAGGCTCCCTTCCAGCCCCCAGATTAGGTACAAACTACAACCAAACACCTGTTTTCACAGAGAAATCCTTTAAGTGGGGAAGAAGAGTTATTATGGCAGCTCTCTGTCTCAGGCAGAAAAAAACCAGCAGCAAATGACCTTGCATGTGTAATCTTTATAAGGAGAAAAAGGGGAGGTCTGTGTTAGAATAATGTGATATATATATATATATATATATATATATATATACATACATATACATACACATACATAGTGTGTGTGTGTGTGTGTGTGTGTGTGTGTGTATTTTGATTGGGCATGTTAATTAGGTTAACCAAAGGTGGCATTTGGTTGCTGGACTTTGATACTTTGATAGCTGGACCATGGTTGTCAGCCTCAGGAGGAGGAAATAACCAAATAAGGGAATAGACCTTGGCGGCTAGTTTTAGGAATATAATCTAATAGTTTTTAGCAAGGCAGAGGGAATAAGAAAGAAAGGCAAGGGCTGGCACAGGCATGTTTGCCATGCTTGAGATGGCCAGAGTCCATTTGGTCCCACCTTTTTGTTTTATTATTGAGTCATTTGGTGTCTTGTAAGTGGACCTCATTCTCTCTGTCTGTTTCCTGCTGTCATTGATGAATAGTTGTTAGAGGACCCAAGAAAGCTGGGTTGTTGGTCTAGGCTGGGAAGAACAGGCTGTGTCAGTCTGAAGTCAATGTTCTGTGGGACCATCCTGTGCTAAGCAAGTGTAGTCTGTGAGGCTGAACTAGGATGTAGATTCCAAAGAAATAGCCGTGACTGGTTCTGGTGTTTCCTGGAGTAGTCTGTAATTGATTTGAAATCTGTTGGAACAGACAGACTAGTGACAAAGATGAAGTTAAGACGTTTGGAAAAACAAGTTCTTTTCTCTTGGATATTCATTTGAAACTGTTGAAAAGCTGATGTCCCTGGTAGTTTGGCAAAGCAGTCCCAAGACCAGGGAAAAGGGGAGATGTCCCACCATTACAAACAGGGTGTAGCCAAGAAAACTCAAGCTGTTACCAAATGGGAGTTCTTATCTGGAGTTTGTTTGAGAGTTCTTAAAAGGAACCAGGAAAATTTACATCAGTTACATGGGTTTAATTGGGTAACAACTGTTACCTGAAAGCAGAGTAGGTTTGTGTAGGAGAGAACACAAATTGAGAGGCTTCTGTTTTACCACAATAGTCTTTTTGGGATGTTCAGGTGGATTTTAAAATTAAGGACAGTAGGAACATGGGTGATTAAGGAGGCCCTCAGCAAATGGTGAGAGAGATTTTCTGTTGTTAGGGTCCACAAGAGATCCCTCATAGGACCACTGACACATATATAACCAGCAAGAGCATTTAATTCTCAAGACTAAAAAAGATCGGGCATGCTGGGGTTGCACAACCGTGATAAAGGCAAAATGGTGACCCTAAGGGAAGCTTGCAGGCTCCTTTTATATGCAGCTAAAGGAATTCTAAGAGCAGCGAGGTCATTCTATCTAGGATTGGCTTACGTTAGTGGCAACTATATTAGTACATTCCTGATTTGTTAGGGCTAGCAGGAATTGGATAAGGCTATAATTTTTTTCCCATTTTTGAGCAAGTTTGAACAAGTTCCAGGACTGTCCTTATTTGGTTATTGCCTTGAGATACTCTGGGTGCTGACTCAGGCCTGGTATGTGCATTTTCACTCATCCTTGCTGTTGGAGGCATTGGTGATTGATTGCCATTGTTCATGGCATCTCAGAAACTATCCAGATTCAAGAGGCAGAAATTGAGGCCAGATTCAAGAGGAACTTTTGAGTTGTTAGGATCTTGTCATGGTATTTGCCTGGCCTTCTCATCTGTAGCATGTTTTGTGGTTGGTGTGAAAAGGTTAAGAGAGCTTGACTTTTGATCCCAAATGAGGACTTGGATAGTTAAGGGGATAAGCAGTCAGTAGTGGGGGCGGGGCATTGGCAACTGGGTTATGGACAGTGAGACGGACTGACTAATAGAGGGTCTTTGTCCAGTGACTGGTGGAGGCAGATGCAGAGATTCATCGCCAGGCACCGGGCTGAGCTCTGGCAATTCAAATGATGAGAGAGAGGAGAGATTCTGCAGGCTAGGGGCATCGAGATTATGATGGGAGGACATGCAGAGATGACCGGCACCACTAGTGGAAGCCCATGAACTCTGGGCGGGTGGCTGTGGAGCCACCATGGAATGGGATTAGGCCCATTGGATACAGAAGATGGTTGTTTGTTTGGACCTGTTTGGGGGGCACCAAGCCAGGGGTATTGGGGATCAGTCCCTGCTCAGAGGTTTCACTGATGTCTCTGATGACAACTAGGTTATTTGTTAGGCTGGTCAACAGAGTAGACCAGTCCAGGCAATCCCTGGACCACTGGCAGCCGACCAAGGTGGGGTCAGGTCTATAGCAGGCTTCTGGGAATCCAGTGCCTGTAGTGTGACACCTTGCACAGCCTTGGCCCAGTCGGAAGGGGCTTGGATCTGCCTAGGCTCAGTGTGCAGGGCTCTGCTGACTCCCCATGGGAGACCTCGATTTGGGGGATGTGGGAATGCAGGGTGGCTTGGGAAATAGTGCCTGGGGGTAGGAGGGGGAGAGGGGGGAACTATGGATGGTATGTGGAGTGAGTAGAAAATTTCTTAATAAAGAAAAATGAAAAAACAAAAAAAAACAACAACAAAAAACCCAAATAGATCTCAGCTGAACTGCTGCTCAAAACCCTAAAAGCTTAACCAGCTCTATTTCCTGGTTTTTACAGCTTATATACCTTTCTGCTTTCTGTCATCACTTCCTGGGATTAAAGGCATGAGTCACCATGCCTGGCTGTTTCCAGTGTGGCTTTGAACTTACAGAGATCCAGATGGATCTCTGTCTCCCAAGTGATAGAACTAAAGTCCTGTGTGCCACCATTTTCTGGCCTCTATGTCTATCTAGTGGCTGTTCTGTCTACTGACCCCAGATGAGTTTAATAGGATGCACAATATATAGGGGGACACAATATATCACCACACTCTCCAGCCACAATCAGGTGATTACCAATAGCAATTTGGCAAGAGGTGAGCTATGGAAAGCAACCCCCACCCCCACACATCTAAGCTGGAATTATGGCAGTGACAAGCAGGTAACCACAGATGCACAATCACAGTTACTTGATTTTTGACAAAGTTGCCAGTAATATATACTGGGGAGGTGGGGGGAAGGACAATATTTTCAAGAAATAATTCTGGGAAGACAGATTCAAATTGAAATTTAATTTTCATTTTCTCACTGTGCACAAAACTCAACTCTAAATGGATCACAAGATCTGATACCCTAAACATGGCAGAATAAGAGAATCTGATGTGAATCATAGGCACATGTCACTGTTTTTTTAAATTTCATACAAATAATTTTGATAGGAATTTGCCATGTCCTCTTCTCTTTCCTTTAGGTAAAAATAATATACAAAATTGATCACAATAGAAAATAAGTGTTGATGAGATTTCAGTGAAATATTTTCTTCACAATGTTGCTTATCTTTAAACATGCACTAAATATTCACATGAGGAAATACTGTGGCTTTATAAAAAATCTATTCTACTTTCTTTTCTCTTCAAGATATATGTCCCAAATGAGAACATCATTTGGAGAAGAGAAACATGACAATTACAACTCTTGACACAGAAGAATGTTGGGGAGTAGCCAGGAATGGTGATGCATATGTTTAATCCCAAGAGATTAGAAAGCAGAAGCAGATGGATAATTATAAATTTGAAGCCAGTTGAGTCTAAATTGTGAGCACCAGGCCAGCAATGTATGCATAGCCTGAGACATTGTCTAAACAAAAGCTGTTAGAAAATTTTGAGTAACTAAATTACTTTACATTACAATGTTGCAAAAAGGAGGGCATTACCTTATTGTATGTGAGTGGATGAAATGCCTTGAAGTGACTAAGGATTTAATATTTTCACCTGAGATGCATATAGGTCAAGTGAGATGCACATGCAAATATAATTTTTTATGTTCAACGAAATGTGATATAAATAAAAGTGTTCATTATTTCAATTATTGTTCTTGTATAATATTTTATTTCCTACTTATTTATCACAACTCAACTATTGTTTCCTGTCCTTCCTCTCTTACAGCCCCTCCTTCCACTTCCTCCCTAGTATCCTCCTCCATTCCTATTCAGAGAAGGACAGGTTTCTCATAGACATAAACCAAAAATGATATTTCAATTTGAAGGTTAGACCAGGCAAACCGGTATGAGGAAAAAGGTCCCAAAAGGCAGTAAAAGAGTCAGAGACAGCCCCTACTCTTACTGTTAGCAGTCCCATGAGAAGACAAATTTACATAACTGTAACATATGTAGAGGGCCCAGATCAGTCCTATACAGGCATCCTAGTTGTTTGTTCATTCTCTGTGAGCCCCTATGATTTAACTTTGTAAGTGGTATCCACATGATTTTTGACAAAGAAGCAAAATTATACAATGGAAAAAAGAAAGTATCTTCAACAAATGGTGTTGTCACAACTGGATGTCAACATGTAGAAGACTGCAAATAGATCTGTATCTATCACCCTGCACAAAACTCAAGTCCAAGTGGATCAAATACTTCAGTATAAAACCAGTTACACTGAACATGATAGAAGAGAAAGTAGGAAGTAGTCTGGAATTCATTGACACAAAAAGACACTTCTGAAATATAACACCAGTAGCACGGACAATGAGAACAACGATTATTTAATGGGACCTCTTGAAACTGAGACACTTCTATAAGGCAAAGGACACAGTAAATGAGACAAAATGACAGCCTACAGACTGCGAAAGATCTTCATCAACCCCACATGTGGCAGAGGACCCATCTCCAAAATATATAAAGAACTCAATAAACTAGACATCAAAATTACAAACAATCCAATTAAAAAGCCTGACAAAGGGCTGATCTCCAAAAATATATAATGAACTCAAGAAACTAGATATCAAAATAATGAATAATCCAATTAAAAAATGGGGTACAGCTAAACAGAAAATTCTCAATGGAAGAATCTCAAATGGCTGAAAGACATTTAAGAAATTGCTCAACATTCTTAGTCATCAGAGAACTACAAATCAAAACTACTCTGAGATACCATCATAAACCTTTCAGAATGGCTAAGATCAAAAACAATGATGAAAGATTATTTGGAAAGGATATAGAGAAATGGGAACACTTCTCCAGTATTGGTGGGAGTGCAAACTTATACAGCCACTTTGGTGTATCAGTATGGTGGTTTCTCAAACAATTAGGAATCCATCTTCCTCAAGATCCAGCTATACCACTCTTGGGCATATACCCAAGGAATGCTCAATCATACCTCAAGGGCACTTGCTCAACTATGTTCATAACAGCATTATTTGTAATAGTCAGCACTTGGAAACAACATAGATGTCCCTCAAATGAAGAAGAGATGAAGAACATATAGTACATATATGCAATGGTACTCAGCAGATAAAAACATTGACATTATAAAATTTGCAGGAAAATGGATGGAACTAGAAAATATCATCCTGAGTGAAGTAACTCAGAATCAGGAGAACAAATATGTAACATGAATCTTAAAAGGTCCTATTAAATAAAAAACATGGTGCCAGCTATTGGGATAAATTTTGAAATATCAGAGAGACAGAACAAACCATAGCTAACCTCACCTCGCCAAATCCTCAGCTGATCCTGTTCACTACAAATAAGTGTTGATGAGATTTCAGTGAAATATTTTCTTTACAATGTTGCTTATTTTTAAACATGCACTAAATATTCACAAGAGAAATTACTACGACTTTTTCAAAAATCTATTCTTCTTTCTTTTCACTTCAAGATACTTGTCCCAAATGAGGACATCATTTGGAGAATAGAAACATGAGAAGGATGACCAGGACATCTGCTCTGAGTTTGCATTTTTTTCATATTACTGGGAAGTTGTACCAATGAAATCTCAAAAGGGGAAATTTCCTAAGACTTCTCCTCAAATGAAACAGAGAGATAGCCAATTTGTGATTGTTGAGAGAGAGAGAGAGAGAGAGAGAGAGAGAGAGAGAGAGAGAGAGAGAGAGAGAGAGAATTTCTTTTCCCTAGCTTGAGCCCCATAACTATTTATCCAATAAAGGGTGGTCAGCCTTAAAAACAGTTGTATGAGCAAAAATAAATGGACTCAGTTGCAATAATGTATGTAATCCTGTGTGTGTATGTATATAGATAGAATGACAGATAACAGAGAGATGATAGGTAGGTAGTTAGATTAATGAATATATAGTCAGGCACAGATAGATGTTCCATAAATGACTGACTAATAGATGACAGGTAGAAAAATAGATGATAGATAGATAGATAGATAGATAGATAGATAGATAGATAGATAGATGATAGATAGATAGATAGATAGATAGATAGATAGATAGATGATAGATAGATAGATGATGATAGATAGATAGATAGATAGTTGATAAACAGCTTTAACTGTCCCCTTGACATGACCTACATTTGTCTAGAAATAGACTCTTATTGAAAGGTTGTGTAGATCAACTTGTCCTTTGGGCATGTCCTAATTATTATGGGAACTCTTAATCTACTGAGGACAAGGTCTCCCACTCCTGTCTCTCAGCTTTATATCTTTTAGCCTGTAGTGTCCAGTGGGGGCATTGTTGTTCTATACATAATAACTCCAATTAACCTGTTAAATATGGATGTCTACACTTTAGGAAACATCTACAGCACTAAGGTTTCCTATGAGATTTTTCAGGCTGTGAACCTCGGGAGCTATAGAACAGACAATATTGGCAAAATATATCCATTATTTCATGTCCTGGTTATGTGTTTCTCTACTTGATACAAGCTCAAGTCATCGGGGAATAGGGAACCTCAACATTGAATAATTCTCAAACAGAATGGCGTGTGGGAAACCATGTGGGGAATTTTCTTGATTGATGGTTGGTGTGAGAGGCCATTTAGATTGAAATATGTATGAATCTGTTTCTCTACTGCTTTTATCAACTCAAAAAAGACAAGTATATACTTCTATTAATGTTAAAAATAAATGGAATTACAAACTTGTACAAACACTTTGGAAATCAGTATGGCAGTTTCTCAGGAAACTGTGAATCAATCTAACTCAAGACCTAGATATGTCACTGTTGGGCATATACCCAAGGAATGCCCAATCTAACCACAAGGACACATGTTCAACTATGTTCAAAACAGTATTATTTGTGATAATCAGAAACTGAAAACAACCTAGATGCCCTGCAACCAAAGAATGGATAAAGAAAATGTGGCACATAAACACAATGGAGTACTGCTCTGCAGAGAAAAACAATGACATCATGAAATTTGCAAGCAAGTGGATGGAACTAGAAAGTATCATCCTGAGTGATGTAATTGAGACTCATAAGGACAAATATGGCATGCACTCACTCATAAGTGGATACTAGATGTAAAACAAAGGATAACCAGACTACAACCCACAGCTCCAGAGAAGCTAAGTAACAAGGAGGACCCTAAGTGACATATAGATATCCCAGTGAAGGAGAAATAGATGAGATCTACATAAGCAAACTGGGAGTGTGGGGTGGGGTAATGGAAGGCAAGGAATGGGAGATGAGTACATATGGAAGTGGGAGGTTTGAGCTGGAACAGGAACAGTGTGGGAGAACTAGGAATGAGATACCATGATAAATGAAGATATCTTGGCAATAGGAAGAAACATTGTGCTAGGGAAGATCCTAGGAATCCACAAGGATGATCCCATCTTAGACTCCTAGCAACAGTGAAGAGGGTGCCCGAACTGGTCTACTATGGTAACCAGATGAGTGAATACCCTAGCTGTCATCATAGAGCCTTCATCCAGTTACTGATGAAAGCAGATGCAGAGATATATGGCTGGACACTAGGCCAAGCTCCAGAAGTCCAACCAATGAGAGAGTGGAAGGATTCTGTAAGCAAGGGACATCAAGATTATGATGACATAATATACAGAGACGACCAGTCACACTACTGGAAACCCATAAACAGTGGACCAGTAGCTGTGGAGCCCCCATGGGATTGGACTAGGCCCTCTGCATAGACAATGTACTCGTGTAGCTTGATCTGTTTAAGGGGCCCCCTGTCAGTGATATCGGGATCCTTCCCTGGTGCATATATGGGATTTTTAGAGCCCAGTGCCTATGGTGGGACAACTTACACAGCCTTGGTGTAGGGGGATGAGCTTAGACCTCCCTCAGCTGAAGATACAAGTCTCTGCTGACTCTCCATGGGAGATCTTGACTTGGAGGAAGTGGGGATGGGGGCTGAGTTAGGGGTGGGGGAAGCTGTGGGGCAGGAAGGGGGGGAATCTGTCGGTATGTAAAATGAATAGAAAATTCCTTAATAATAAAAAATTAAATAAAAAATTAAAATAAACAAAAACAAATAAATAAATAGCATTAATATATAAGTGATTCTCTGAGCTGAAAAAGTGACATTATTTACAAAGAGTCAAAATGATTCAGAATTTTGGGGTCTTATAATTCATATTGCAAATAAAATGAGCATAGAAGTTGGATATCTTTGAAGATCTCTCTACTGTTGAAAATAAATTGTTCACAATTAAGAATTAGTCTTTTTCTGTAGTACATGCAATAATTATTTCTCACATTATATTATCAAACTTCTCCTTAATAATGTTATCATGTCCATTGACATGTCTTCCATCTTGATTAAATACCTTGAGCCAGGTAAGAAAACCATTGAGGTCAAAGTGCATAATATACCTCTCGGTTGTAACATGGAAAACCTTCCATTCCCTGCCTATCAAACAGCTCATGGATGACATTTGTTCATTATTAAAGTTGTGTAACCACCTAATATTTTAACCTAGTCTATATTATGATTAAATAGTTTGGTGTACTTGACCATGTAATATTAAGTTACCAATATCCAAAATAAATGCTTCCCAGACACAAATAACTAAAAATGGTTTATAATACATATTATATGAAAGAAATGATGTTATTGTTGATCCACATTTCAATAAAAAATGTCCAATTTGCATTCCACATTCTACAATTTTTCCTGGTAGCATTAAATATAGAATTATCTGGTGATGAAAGTTACCAGTTGCATCATACTGAGAAAATTTCAATATTAATCTCTTTGGGTTTAGAGATTTTAATAATTTCCACTTAATTTTTGTTCTTTTCACAAGTTCTTTATGTTCTTAATTGTTTCATTGAGTGCCGTTGCTTTCTGTAAGATTTCATTGAAAGAAAATACAGATAAAATTTCAGAAGAAA
This sequence comes from Peromyscus leucopus, assembly GCF_004664715.2. Lineage (NCBI taxonomy): Eukaryota > Metazoa > Chordata > Mammalia > Rodentia > Cricetidae > Peromyscus > Peromyscus leucopus. The sequence continues at coordinate 191,514,045 of NC_051063.1, read as the reverse complement.
TTTAAATTTACTTTAATTAAATTTAAATTAGATTTCCATTATTATTTGTGTCAGATTTCCATATGAGACCTGCATAGGTATGATAAGAATGTTTATGAATGATGAAGGCAGAGTTCTATTCATGCATTTCAAAGAAATTACCCAGGTAGTCATAAAATAAATGGCTATGGCTACTAAATGGGCCAAAGTTAGCCAAAGAAAATTTGGCTCTTTTGGACCTGCAAAAACATTCCAACCTTCTGATAGCCAAACACATTTTGTAGAATATGCAGTGTAGGTACTGCATTTTCCTGTGAAATTTAGTTCCCAAATCTCAGCTCAATCTTGGTAATTGCTGTGGTTTACATCATACAGTTTTGGATGGGGCAGCTACAGGATGACATTTCTGTCTGCATCAGTGTCCTCTACCATTGTGGAGAACTTTAATCCCACAGAGATAGATTAAAACACAGAAAAATGCTTCTGACCACATGTTCAGAAAATGTTCTGACCTGCTCTGAAGATTAGAACATCACACAGCATTGGAATCCAACTGGAATATTTTTGGTAATGGGCAAGGTGTAAACTCTCAGATTCCACACCATTGCATTACCTCCTCCAGAAAAATGCACTTTCATCTCTGGTGAAATTTACATGAGACTTATTTTTGATTGGCACTTCCCAGGATAGCTTGGCATTGATTGGCGCTCATTCCCTAAGAGCCCCAGACACTGGGGACCAAATGATGAAACATCTAAGCCTGTGGAGAGACCCACATTCCTGCCCCTACATTTCCTGTGAACTAATTGGGGACTTTGACATCAAATAGGAAACATTTAGTTGACCCCTTAGCACATGCTCCTTTACTATACCCATGTGTACATACTAACACCTTGTTGGTATTGTGTTTTGCAGGACTTTCAAGAGAATATGACCCTTAATGTCTGTTCCTTAAATTCCACATGGCACTTGGCATTGTGAAATCTGACCCATAGAGAAGGTGTTTCATGTGGATGTCCAGGTTTTTCAAGTTCAGTTATATTTTGCACCACTGGCAACACTTCCAAAGTCTTATTATTTTCTCCTTTCTCTGCATTAGAAAAGGTCAGGTCAAGGAATCATTCCAAATTGATGACAGTTTCTTTTTTTTTTTACATTGTTCTATTACTTGTCATGAATATAATAAAGCCACTGTACACCACATGACCTTGACTAATCTTTTTCCACATATCTTGGTTGGCAGTAAAGTATTGAAGTTGAAATTGTGATATTTACAGTTGAAGCTTAACTGAAAATTGACCTTTAATAATCAGTACAAATAACAAACCTCCATGGTGTCTCTTGAGCAGTTGTTTATTCTTCTGCTCCATTAGTGAAATGGAGAATGAAGAGCACAATGTTCACACATTCTTCTTAAATCCTTTTCTGTGATAGAATATACTTAAACTTGCTTCCTAAAATAAGATACACTAGAGTCCTTATTTAGTATCCATTTTGTGAATGCTCAGAATGGACTTGTTGATCTTAAGAGTCTATGAATAAATTCTCAGAGTATATTTATCACTGTGATGAATATATTTACTTGGTATTTAGTTGGCTCTAAAAATGGAGATCCCTGGAGTATAAATTCAACAACACAGCCTGGAAATATGTCTTAGTTACTGTTGTATCGATGGGAAGAAACATCATGACCTTGGAAGCTCTTGTATAAGAAAGCATTTTATTAGGAGCTTGCTTACAGTTTCACAGGTTCTGTTCATTATCATCATGGTGGGGAACACGGCAGCTCACAGGCAGACATGGTGCTGGAAGAGTAGCTTAGAATTTTATATCCTTATTTGCAGGAGGAGAGAAAGACAGGGAGGGTGTGAGAGAGAAAGAAAGAGAGAGCCTCTGAACTTGGCATGGACTTTTGACACCTCAAAGCTCACCCCCAGTGACATACATCCTTCAACAAGCCATATTTCTAATCCCTTTAAATAGTGCCACTACTTTATGCCTAAGCATTCTAATATAGGAGTCTATGGATTCATTCTTAAAATGATATTCCTATCTTTTTCATTTTTAATTTTTTATTAAATTATTCTTTTTAATTCTTTTTATATTTATTCACATTTTACATTCCCTTTGCCGTTTTACCTTCCTCCTCTCCTTCTTGTCCTCCTAACCTGCCTCAAATCCTCCTCTGTTTCCCTTCAAAAAAGAGCAGACCTCCCAGGAACATCAACCAAACCTGGCATATCAAATTGCAATAAGACTTAGCACATCCCCTTATATTAAGGCTGGACCAGGCAACACAGTAAAAAGAAAAGGGTGCCAAATATAGACATAAGCTTCAGAATCAGTCCCTATTTTCTCTGTTAGGAGTGTTGGGAAAAAACACACAACAACAACAACAAGAATAAAACAATCTACAGAAGGATAACATAGACAGAAGGCCTTGTTCATACATATACAATCTCCCTAATTGTCAGTTCAGTCTCTATGAGCCCACGTTTGTTGATTTTGTGTTTTTTCTTGTGGTTCTCTGACCTTTTGGTCTCCAGCAATCCTTATACAACTTCTGCAGTATTCATAAAGTGATTCTTAAAGCCTATTTTCTGTGGATCTCTACATCTGTTTCCCTTAGTTGTTTCACACATTTTAAATGCTAGGCAGTCATATGTCATCCATAGAATAGTGTTTATTTACTTAGTTAGTTAGTTAGGTTTAGGCTTTTTTTCTCAAACTGACTTTCTCTGTGTGTCTGTGCTTTGGCTACCTTGGAACTTACTCTTAAATCTGGCTGACCCTGAACTCATGGAAATCCACCTGCCTCTGCCACAGAGTGCTTGGATTAAAGGTGTGCAAAATCACTGCCAAGCTAGAATTTATTTTGACATGCCAGTAACAATAATTTCCCCAAAATATGTGTAATTCACCTTAGCTTCACATTATCCCATAAGTGTTTGCAAGTTTCATTAAGATTTTGAATCTTGCATCAGGGATTATTAGATGATTAAATTGTTGTGGCATTCTTGTCCCTGGCCTGAGAGTTCTCTCTCTCTGTCTCTCTGTCTCTCTCTCTCTGTCTCTCTCTCTCTCTGTCTCTCTCTCTCTCTCTCTCTCTCACACACACACACACCATATTTTGAATTATCTGTTGTGCTAAATTGTAAACGTAGACAGTTTTCTGTCCCTACCACCTGCTCTCAAATACCCAGCAGCTGCTTCACAAATTACCACAGAGAGATTCATATCAATTACAAATGTCTGGCAGATAAATCAGGGTTATTGCTAACTAGTTCTTACAATTAAATTAACTCATTACTATTAATCTATGTATTGACACATGTCCATGGCTTACTGCTTTAGGTGTCCTCTGGCATCTTGCTTCCTGGGGGGCTGTCTCAAATTTCCCCTGACTCTGCCCTGCTTCTTCCCCTCCTTAGTTTTTTTTTTAAGCTCCCACATTATCCTGCCTGGCTATTAGTCAGTTATCTTCTTTGCTAAACCAATCAGAGCATAATTACACAGTATTCAGGAACATTGCACTTATTTTTCCTTTTCTTTCTCAATAAAAGTAGGAGGTTTACACTTTAACAAATTAAATTTACATACAACAAAAGAGTTATCACGTAAGAATTATAGTCACAGTATCCAGTCTATATGTATTTGACCAATTTAGAGAAAACACTCAATTATCCATCCAATCTTTTTAGTCCAAAATTATATATCTAATTTACCTTTTCATCATAACTAAGAAAAATTATAAATATGACTATCTAGACTTCAACCCTATTAAAGACTCCAGAAGTATAAAATGTTTCCTAATGACAAGGACAGCAGGCTGCCTGGACCATTGCTCAAAGATCCTCTGGAATGTTGGGGCATCCAACTCTGGCCTATAGGCCTAGCACATCTCACAGATTTTCCTGTAAAGCAGGGAATTTTGAAGGACTGTCATACTTTGTCTTGGCAAAGTTCAAGAGATGCCTTTCTAGTATTCGGCTGGTTTACTTTGGACAATAACGATCAGCAATTGAGTCAAAGGAAGCTTCTCTGTCTTTATGCTATCTTTTACCATAAAGAAAACAAACTCCATATGGAGTTTCTTAGATGCCCATTATCTTCTCTGGAGTACATTTGTTCTGCCAGGTGCAGATATGTCTGTCTCATTGTCATGAAAAATTTGTTATTAAAATATTTTAAATGTCATATTCTGTAAATACTTGAAGTTTTTGAAGATTACCTACCTATCTATCTGAAATATACATCTGTGTACCTAGAAAACCTGACTGACATGACTATAAGTTCGACTACTACAGATGACTATTGATCTGTATTTCTTAATTATGCATTCTATCTTTAAAAGTTGCATAAACATAGCATTTTAAACAAGATTATAAATATACATATAACAAAATTAACTTTAAATTTCTGTCAATAAGCTAATATCCATATAAATGTAAAATATTTTGAGATTAATATCTGGTTTTGGATTAAAGTAGATTCAATAATCTATCGTTTATTCTATCATAATAATCTACTCTATTTCCCATCATTTCTATATAATATTCCATTTCTTCTTTTAGAAAGGAATTGACTATGACCAATAACCATTTGTAACCAAATCCTTTAAAATGAAAACAAACATTTATAACCAATCTTTTGGGAATGTGAGCATAGTTTCCTAGACTAATTCATGCTTGATAGGTGCTGGTAATTTTTGAGAGACCCTGGAAAAATCAGGATATTTGTTAAGTCTTGGCTGTGGGGCTGAATCATCTCATTCAGATGTCTAGAATCTGTTTTCAATGCTGGATCATCTGGGCCATCGTTCTCATTGTTATCTGGTCCCCTTATATTCCCAATATGTAAACCGTAAAAGGTAACATACATATCTGTATTAATATAAATATAAACAATGTATTGTACACAAGTCAGTCTACTATACTTTTTTGTTTTATGTTGAGCAGGTTAAATATAACCTTGGGTCTTGTAGTTATTTTAGGTTTATTTATTCATATCTGTAGTCAGAATTTTCAGGGTGTCTTCCTCATTCAAACCTGATTTTTTTTTCCTTTGGTTTTTTTGAGACAGGGTTTATGTGTGAAATTTTGCACCTTTCCTGAAACTCACTTTGTAGACCAGACTGTCCTTGTACTCACAGAGATCTGCCTGCCTCTGCCTCCCAAATGCTGGGATTAAAAGCATGTGCCACCACTGCCTGGTTAAACCTGATTTTTTTTAAACTTAGAATTAATACATAGCCTCTTGTTTCTTTTGGAAACAAGAACGCCATCTGTCACGCATAGTAGCATGACTTTTGAATTAAATTTAAGTGTTAAGATATATAGGTTAGCTTCATTTAGTAGCTTTTACAATCAAATGTCTCTCAGTTGTTATTTGTCCATTAATCATCAAAAATATAAATAAAATAAAATATAGAATCCAAACTCTGTGTATTTCCACTCTTTATGTGGCTTATCATATTTTTATTACTCTATTGCCTTTCTGGACCTTATTATTATTTTTATTGTTTATTTATTTACTTATTTTTGGTTTTTCGAGATAAGTTTTTCTCTGTGTAGCTTTGTCCCTTTCCTGGATCTTGCTCTGTAGCCCTGGCTGGGCTGGAACTCACAAGTATCTGCCTGCTTCTGCCTCCCTAGTGCTGGGATCAAATACATGTGCTACCACCACCTGGCTTGGAATTATTATTATTATTATTATTATTATCATTATTATTATTAAAATATTTTTTAAATCTATGATTTTTTTCTAACCTTTCTCATTTCTCTCCCAATCCCATGCATAATATTTAAATACACTGCAACACATTTAAAAGCCTTTTTGTCTGAATCTGTTTGTACTGTGTCGCTCTAATCCTTTTTGTCTTAATGAGCAGAAACCGCAAACCAGCCATGAAGCCTGTGCTTATACCATGCCCTCCACTGATTTCTTACAAAGATTGACTTCAGCAGTTATTGAATGGTACCTAATTCAATAGCTAGACAAGCAGTAATTGAATCCCTGGCTTTTGAAAATGCTAAGGCACAATGCAAAAGTGTAAGTAGACCTTTAAAGTCAAAATCAGCACCCATAGAGGAATGGATCTGAGATATAGTCAATATTTCATATCATAACCATGATGATGGTTGGATAGGAGAGGTGATTTCTGGAGGTTTGAAGAAAAATTGAAATGTCAGGAATTTCAATTGCAGTAAACAAAATCACCAAAAAAGGCCTTGTGAACAAGGTGTTTCTAGAAGAAAAAAAAATTTTTTGAACAATCCCAACAGAATATCCCTACTTTGTGTAGTAAGCAGATGGTGTGGCAAAGGGAGACATTGGATTAATAAATGTAGATTTGTTGAAGACAAGGTAAGCCATTTCCCAAATGGCCTTAAGGGGCTTCTCAAAAGTCCCCATGTCAAATTCCATTCAGTCCTTTCCAGTCATCCTGGAGGAAACTCCTTTCCAGATCAATTAAAGAACCTAATATCTATTGTAAGAAACTATACTGCTCTGGATAATAGAATAGTTATAGAAGAGAGAATAAAGACTCCAAGAAAAACCATGAATCAAAATGATAAAGTTTTGATTTGAGCAAGAAAGACCTCTTAATAACAAGAGGTGATAGTTCATCATATAGCACGACTTTTCAATCTAAACTAATTTATAAGATTAACAAATGCCCCCAGAGAGTCCTGCCTCTCAGACCCAGATCCTGGGACACAGCCAGTCTCTGGAGACCCCCCAAACCAACTCTGCTCCAGTTGCTGGTTAGCAGGGAAAACACCTATAGCCAGGCTTCACCACCAAAATCTCCCACCAGACCCTGCAATGTACAAGACCCATGCCCTACTACAATATCCATCTGCCTACAACCCCAGTAACTTCCTGAGCAAAGGAATCCACCAGTTCCCATTTGCCCAAGAGGTGACTCCTCTCCCACCCAGAGAATCCTGCCTGTAGGACCCATGTCCTGGGACACAGCCAGTCCCTGGGAAACACTAACCAATTCTGCCCTAGTTGCTGGCCAGCAAGAAAAACTCCAATAGCCAGGCTCCCCCATCAACACCCACATCAGATTCTGCAATCTACAAGACTGACACCCTACCCCAATACCCATCAGCCCATGATCCCAGTAACCTCCCGAGACAAGGAATCTGTAAGCTCTCATTGGACCAAGAGTAACTTCCTGAGACACAGAATGCACCATCTCTGACTGGAGCAAGAGCCCTGATAAGACCAAGAGTGGCTCCCTGAGTCATAGAATCACCTAGTTTGTATTGGGTCTAGAGAAGCCCCCTGAGATACAGAATCTGCCAGCTCCAATTAGACCAAGAGCTAAGAGTAGACCCAAAGCAACCCCCTGATACACAGACACAACAAGCATAGCAAGGACTAATAGCAGCTCTCTCTGACACAGGCACCTCCCTCTTGCACCTATTAGAAAAAGAGATGGGCAGACATCAGTGCAAAAACACATACAACATAAAGAGCAATATGACATCAACAGAACCTAGCCCTCCTAAAAACAGCAAGACATGAACATCCCAATTCAGAAGAAGCAGAAGAAAGCAACCTTAAAAATAGCTTCAGGAAAATGCTAGAGTGCTTTAAAGAAAACCAATAAAGAATTTGAGAAAAAGAAATACAAAAAATTGAAAGAAATCAATTAACCCCTTAAAGAAAGCCAAGAAAACCAAGAAAAGGCAATTAAACCTGTGAAAAAAACAGTTCAATACTGAAATTCAAATAGAAACAACGAAGAAGACACAAACAAAGGAAATGCTGGAAATAGAAAATCTGAGTAAATAAATAGGAACTACAGATGCAAGCATAACCAACAAAATAGAAGAGATGGAAAACAGAATTTCTAGTAGAGGATACAAGAGAGCAAATAGATTTGTCAGTCAAAGAAAACACCAAAACCTAGAAATCATAACACAAAATGTCAAGGAAATCTGAGACACCATGATAAGGCCAAACCTAAGAAAATAGGGATAGAAGAAGTAGCAGAATGACATCTCAAAGACACAGAAAAAATATTTAACATGATCATAAAATAAAACTTTCCCATCTTAAAGATGGAAATACCTATGAAGATACAAGAAGCCTACAGAACACCAAACAAACTAGACCTCCCCCCCAAAAAAAAGTCTCCTTTCCACGTAATAACTAAACAACTAAACCTATAGAATAAAGAAAGAATATTAAGAGCAGCAAAGGAAAAACACTAAGGGATTTATAAAGGCAAACCCATCAGAATAACACGTGATTTCTCAATGGAGTCTTTGAAAGTCAAAAGGACCTGGACAGAAGTAATGCAGACACTAAGATGCCAGGCTAGACTAATAAACCCAGAAAAACTTTCAGTCACCATAGACAGAGTGGACAAATCATTCTAAGACAAAACCAGATTTAAAAAAATACTTATCTACAAATCCAACCTTACAGAGAACACTAGAAGGAAAATTGCAACCTAAGGAAGTCAGATACACCTGCGAAAAAACAGACAATAGATAATCCCACAGCAATAAATCCCAAAGAAGGAAAATACACACACACACACACACACACACACACACACACACACACACACTACCACAAAAAGATAACAGGAATTAACAACCACTGGTCATTAATATTCCTTAATGTCAATGGATTCACCTATAAAATGACAGAGGCAAACAGATGAATATGAAAGCAGGACCAGTCTTTCTGCTGCACACAAGAAATACACCTCAACTTCAAACACAGACACTAACTCAGAGTAAAATGCTGGGAAAAGTCTTTCCAATCAAATGGACTTAAGAAGCAAACTGATGTAGCTATCCTAATATCTAATACAATAGATTTCAAACTAAAATCATTCAAAAGAAACAGAAGGACATTACACACTCATCACAGGAAAGATCCACCAATTATGAACATTTATGCCCAAACACAAGGGCACCCACATATGTAAAAGAAATATTGCTAATGCTTAAATCACACATCAAACTTCACACATCAATAGCAGGAGACTTCAACATCCCAATTTCACCACTGGACAGATCTGACAGCTCAAAACTTAACAGAGAAATAAAGGACCTAACTGATGGTATAATTCAAATGGACTTAATAGATATCTACAGAACATTCTGCCCTAACAAAAAAAGAATATACCTTCTCAGCACTGCATGGAACTTTCTCTAAATTTACCACATACTCAGTCACAAAGGAAACCTCAACAGATACAGAAAAATTGAAATAACCTCTTGTATTCTATCAGACCATCATGGCTTAAAATTAGATTTCAACAACAAAATTTACAAAAAGCCTACAATCGCATGGAAACTGAATGACACTCAACTGAATCAAGGGATAAAGGAAGAAATAAAGAAAAATATTAAAGACCTCTTAGAGTTCAATGAAAATGAATGTACTACATACCTAAACTTATGGGACACCATAAAAGCAGTGCTAAGAGGAAAATTCATAGCACTAAATGCCCACATAAAGAAGTTGGAGAAATCTCACTGTAGTGACTTAATGGCACACATGAAGCTCTAGAACAAGAAGAAGCAAACTCACATAGGAGGAATGGATGCCAGGAAATAACCAAATTGAGAGCTGAAATCAATAAAGTAGAAACAAAGAGAACAATACAAATAATCAATGAAATAAAGAGTTGGTTCTTTGAGAAATTCACAAAAATAGACAAGCCCTTATGCAGACCAACTTAAAGGCAGAGAGAGAGCATTCAAATTAACAAATTCAGAAATGAAAAGGGAGACATAACAACTGAAAATAAGGAAATCCATAGAATCATCAGGTCATAATTCAAAAAAGAGTACTTCTCAAAATTGGAAAATCTAAAAGAAATGAACAATTTTTTCTGGATAGGTACCACATGCCACAGTTAAATCAAGACCAGGTAAACAATTTAAATAGTGCAATAACACATAATGGAATAGAAACAGTCATTAAAAGTCTCCCATTCAAAAAAAAAAAAAAAAAGCCCAGGACCAGAGGGTTTCAATGCAGAGTCTACCATATTTTCAAAGAAGAGTTGATACCAATACTCTTCAAATTGTTCCACACATTAGAAACAGAAGGAATGCAAACAAACTCCCTTTATGCGGCTACAGTTAATCTGATTCACAAACCACACAAAGATGCAACAAAGAAAGACAATTACAGACCAATCTCCCTCATGAACATTGATGCAAAAATAATCAATGAAATATTGGCAAACCAACTCTAAGAACACATCAAAAACATTATCCATCATGATCAAGTAAGCTTTACCATAGATATGCAAGGATGATTCAACATACGAAAGTCTGTCAATGTAATATACCATATAAACAAACTGAAAGAAAAAACCCACATGATTATTTCATTAGATGCTGAAAAGACCTTTGACAAAATCCAACACCCCTTCATGATAAAGATCTTGAAGAGATAGGGAATACCGGGAACATACCTAAACATAATTAAGGCATTTTACAGCAAGTGAACAGCCAACATCAAATTACATGGAGAAAAACTTGGAAGTGATTCCACTAAAGTCAGGAACAAAACAAGGCAGACTGCTTTCTCAATATTTATTCAATATAGTACTTGAAGTTCTAGCTAGAGCAATAAAATAGCAAAACAAGATCAAAGGGCTACAAATTGGAAAGGAAGAAGTCCAACTTTCACTATTGGAGATTATATGATAGTATATAGGGAACTCCTATAGTTGATTACCACATTTAGTAATGTGGGTACGATCAAGATTAACTAAAAAAAAAGAAAAAAAAAACATTAGCCCTACAATAAACAAATGATAAAGAGACTAAGAGGGCAATCAGAGAAACATCACCCCTAAGATAGCTACAAATAATATAAAATACCTTGAGGTAACTCCAACTAAGTAAGTAAAAGACTTGTATGACAAGAACTTTAAGTCTCTGAAGAAAGAAATTGAAGAAGATATCAGAAAATGGAAAGCTCTCCCATACTCATGAATAAGTATTCTTAACATAGTAAAAATGGCAATCTTATCAAAAGCAATCTACAAATTTAATGTAATCACTATCAAAATCCCAACAAAATTCTTCACAGGCCAAGAAAGAACAATATTCAACTTCATTTTGAAAAACAAAAATTCAGGATAGCTGAAAGAATCCTGTACAATAAAACAACCTCTGGAGGCATCAAGATCCCTGACTTCAAGTTCTACTATAGAGCTACAGTAATAAAAACAGCTTGATATTGGCATAAAATCTGACATGTGAACCACTGGAAATGAATTGAAGACCTTGACATCACAACACATCCCTATTAACACCCAATTTTTGACAAATAATCCAAAACTGTAAAATGGAAAAAAAAACATCTTCAAAAAATGGTGCTGACATAACTGGACATAAACATGCAGAAGACTGCAAATAGATCCATATCTATCGCCATGCACAAAACTCAAATCCAAGTGGATGGAAGACCTCAATATATAACCAGTTACACTGAACCTGACAGAAGAGAAAGTAAGAAATAATCTTGAATGAATTGGCACAGAAGACCACTTTCTAAATATAATATTAGTCGCACAGACACTGAGAATACAGTTGATAAATAGGACCTCCTGAAACTGAGAAGCTTCCATAAGACAAAGGACACAGTAAATAATACAAAACATAAGCCAACAGAATGGGAAAAGATTTTCACCAACCCTACATATGACAGAGGGCTGATCCTCCAAATATACAAAGAAGTCAAGAACCTAGACATCAAAATAACAAACAATCCAATTAAAATTGGCCATAGAGCTCAGCAGAGAATTCTCAAAAGAAGTATTTAAATTGGTTGAAAGACAATAAAGAAATTGCTCAGAATCCTTAATTTTCAGTGAGATTCAAATCAAAACAACTCTGAGATAGCATCGTGTCCCTGTCAGAATACCTAACATCAAAAAAAAAAATGATGACAGCTTATGTTGGAGAGAATTTGGAGCAAGGAGAACACTCCTTCACTGTTGGTGGGAGTGCAAACTGGTACAGCCAATATGGAAATCAGTATGGCAGTTTCTCAGATAATTGGGAATCAATTTACCTCAAGACACAGCTATACCACTCTTGGGCATATACCCAAGGAATATTCAATCATACTACAAGGACACATGCTCAACTATGTTCATAGCAGCATTATTTTTAATCGTAAGACCTGGAAACAACCTAGATGTCCCTCAACTGAAGAATGAATTAAGAAAATGTAGTACATATACACAATGGAGTACTACCAGCAGAGAAAAACATTGACAACATGGAATTTGCAGGCAAATGGTTGGTACTAGAGAATATCATCCTGAGTGAGGTAACCCAGACTCAGAAGGATAAACATGGTATGTACCCACTTATAAGTGGATAGTAGATATAAAGCAAAGGGCAATCAGGCAACAATCCACAACTCCAGCGAAGCTAACTAACATGGAAGACCCACAGAGGGATGCATGGACTGCTCTGGGAAGGGAAAATAGATGAGATCTCCATGAGTAAACTGAGGAAGAAGGGTGGGCAATGGAGGGTAGGGAATAGGGGATGAGAACATAAGGCATGAACATCGTCGACCTGGAACATGGTGACCTAGAACAGGCAGGGAGTGGGAAAGTGATGAATGAAATACCATGATAGAGATAGATACCATGGGGATAGACTGAAACCCCATGCTAGGGAAGTTCCTAGGGTTCCCCAGTGATGACCCCAGCCTGGACTACTTACAATAGTGGACAGGGTGCCTGAACTGGCCTGGCTTGCCACAGAGATCAGCATGGTGAATATCCTAATGGTCATCACACAGCTTTTCGTCAATGACTGATTGAAACATAAGGAGAGATCCACAGCTGAACACCAGACAGAGCTCCATGATTCCATTCAAAGAGTGAGAAGAGAGATTCTATGAGGAAGTACATCAGGATCATAATAGGGAAACATGATGGAATGACCAAAGCAAACTACAGGGAACCCTTGAGAGTTGGATCAATGGCTGCGGAGCCTACATGGGACTGGACTAGGCCCTCTGCATGATTAGACAGTTGAGCAGCTTGATCTGTATGGGAGCCCTCCTGGCAGTAGGATCATAATCCATTTCTGGTGCATGATCAGGCTTTTTGAAGCCCACTACCTATGATGGGACAACTCATGCAGTCTTGAGGCAAGGGAAAGTGCTTGAACTAGCCTCGAAAGGATGTGCCTACCCAGAAGAGATCTTGCCTTCTTATGGGTGGGAGAGGGCACTGGTTTGGGAGGGGAGTTGAGTGGGCAGTAGGAGGGTATAGGGGGATCTTTGATTGGTGTGTAAAATGAATGAAAACATTTTCTTAATCTAAAAAGGGAAAAAGATTAATAAATGCTTCTCATTTGATCAGATAAAATATGCCAGAAGGGAACATCCACAAAGTTCAGTTTGGGACAGGGTATTGTTTTTGTCTTTTCAAGAGAATGAAGATATCTAGCTAAGGCATCTGAAAACCACTGGAAAAATGAGACGTGAAGAAAAAGGACAAATTATCCCCAAACTAAAGGTCTCAAGAAAAAGAGTAAATTGGACTATTTACGTATCACATTTCCAACAGGATAAAATTTCATAAATTTCCCACGTTTGTTTCTGCTGTTCTGTATAGAAATATAATGCAAATGGTCTTTGTGTAGACCCAATTCAATTGAAAATTAAAGCAAGATTTGGAGTTATAATCTGGCTCTCTCCTCCTCTAAACCCAGCATTCTTGTTAAAGTAAAATCTAAATTCTCTCTTTCATGTCAGAAGTGCCACCTAATATGGGACAGAAGAAAACACAAAATTAGAAACTATGCAATTGCTAGTAGTTTCATAATACTTTGGTTTTATTTTGAGTCTTGAAAACTTTTTATAAGGTATGAATTCTATCTCAAAATTTATAAGATTAATAGTTTTTGTCATGATATTAATGGTCATATACAGTACTAACTAATTCAAGAAAAAAGCTTTATCTAGCTTCCTGTATATGAGTTTAGGTTTGAATCTCAGGTAAATAGGAATTAAGTTTTTGTATTCTACATGTACATAACAAATACTGATCCTTTAATTTCTTTGAGATCTGCTACATATGACATTTAAAATGTTTAAGTTTTCTACAGAGAAATCATGAGCACACTTAATATTGATATTTGAAGTCTCTAAACAGGTGATGGGGCCCTACAATGATGATTCCACATGGACTATGATAAAGCCACTTACCTGACAAACATCACTCAAGGTTCAGCTTTGGACTGCTAACTGCTCAGGAGAGTCTAGCGGTGGATAACTGACATGATCCACCCTCACAGACAACTCTAGCCAGAAACTGAGACAAGCTCTGTTCCTTTCCATTCTGCAGAGACTGCACAACAAATTATACAGCTGCCTCTCACAGGACTTGACAGTTGACCCAAATTTTCCTTTTCAGGATCTCCTAAAGATACTGTAGCCCCCAATGAGCAGGAAGAATTTTATTTTATTTTAATTTTTTATTTTCCTTTTATTTTATTTTACAATAACATTCAGTTCTATATATCAGCGACGGATTCCCTTGTTCTCCCCCGTCATGGGCCCCCTCCCTTTGCCCTCAGCCCACTGTCAATTCCCACCTCCTTCAGGGCAAAGCCTCCCCCGAGGACTGAGATCTACCTGGTAGACTCAGTCCTGGCAGGTCCAGTCCCCTCCTCCCAGACTGAGCCAAGCAGCCCTGCATAAGCCCCAGGTTTCAAACAGCCAACTCATGCAATGAGCACAGGACCAGGTACCAATGCCTAGATGCCTCCCAAACAGATCAAGCCAATCAACTGTCTCACCTATTCAGAAGGCCTGATCCAGTTGGGGGGCCCCTCAGCCTTTGGTTCATAGTTCATGTGTTTCCATTTGTTTGGCTATTTGTCCCTGTGCTTTATCCAACCTTGGTTTCAACAATTCTCACTCATATAAACCCTCCTCTTTCTTACTAATTAGACTCCCAGTGCTCCATCTGGGGCCTAGCCGTGGATCTCTGCATCCAGATTTCTCAGTCCTTGGATTTTAAGAACATGACACCCACATTCCCAGTAACTTGAGAGGATAATTTTTGGTTGTTCAGTGAGTTATGGATATTTGTCATTGTTTAGGGGAGTTGGTTACATGCTGTTTTGGGTAAGGGTTAAAAAAACAGCTGAAAAAGGAGATTAGACTCAAGGTTCTTGTTTAAAAAAAAAGGAATATCTATACATGATAAGGTAAAAGTGTAGATTATTGAATCGACTTTTAAAAAGCAGGTACTTGTTTTAAATATTTTACATTGATATGGATCTTTGTATATCGAAACAAATTTTAATTTTTTTTAAAATATATTGTACATTCATTTCTAATCTTCTTTAAGGTATTGTACCTATACAACTCATTTAACAATATGATGTAAATTTCTAGTACTTGCAAGTTATTATTACCAATTAAATAGGATATAAAGAAACATGTTAATAGGCATTACAATCAAACTTGTAGTTATATTATGTATGTCTTCAAGGTCAGAGATATATTTTTAAATATATAATAGAATACATAATATATAATTAATAAGAAATATATAATAGAATAAAATTGTTAATAATAATACACCAGGGAGTGGTGGCATACACCTTTAATCCCAGCACTTGAAAGGAAGAAGCAGGGAGATCATGAATTCAAGGCCACCCTAGGCTGGGATTAAAGGTATGTACTGCTGGCTCTGTTCCCAGTGTGGCCTTGAACTCACAGAGGTCCAGGGAGATCTCTGCCTTCTGAGTGATAAGATTGAAAGCATGTGCTACCATTGCCTGACCTCCATGTTTACTATAGTGGCTGGCTTTATTCTTGATCCTCAGAAAAACTTTATTGGGGTACACAGATAAAATATCACCACATTGTAGAAGCTATGTATCATAGCACATTGAGTTTGTTTGTATGGACATTGTATCAAAGAGAACAAGCACCTGTGATGAAGACAGGCCACAGTTCTGCTCATGACAAATATTTCATTTCCAGCCTTCAAAGAATACTTGCCCAAGTGTCAAGGCAGAGTGAGCAGTAGGAGATTTGTGTGGTGGGTCGTGCCTATGAAAAATAAAACCTGAAGAAAGGAATAGGAAGATAATTCAGAATCCTGTGAAAGGAAATGGAAGGGAAGGTGCTTAGAGGGGTCCAGATGGGACATGTCTCAGATGATTTTGGTGTGTACAAGGGAGATCTAGAGCAGACAGCTCATTATCTGAGTACCACGTTGGGTAGAAAACTCTTCATGCTACTGCCCTGTTGTATGTAATGATGTCTGTGGATGTTGGAGAGTGTATCTTCTGTAGAGAGTCCTTGAAGCTTCTCCAGGAAAATAACAGCTGACTTTTGAAGAAGAACCATGGAATCCCTATGGCAGGGACAGTACATTTGATTTCGAGTAATTTGTTCTATCTTCAGATGTCATGGGTAGTGACCGATGCTTTTCCAATCTCTTCTCAAGCAGTAATATGACCATAATACTCAGACCAAAGCAACAGGTGAGTTTTATAGAAGGTCTTATTAGATGAGACATGCTTAAATCCATGTTATAAATAGAAAATATCATCCCCAAAGAAATATGGACTTGTCACTGTCTCATGATATTTACCTAACCAATCACTCTGCAGCAAAGGCTGGTACATATTTTCGGGATGAAATTCCTTAGGAAAACTCATTTCTGTTCTCAGATTCCCTGAAGTCTCAGTCTGTGCCAGCCTTTATTTGCTGGAATTCAGATAAACAAGGTCTCTCCCCTCTTGAGACACTTGTCTTTTTTTTTTTTAAGTCAAGGAAATTTATTATTATAATTTTTTTCTGTTTGTATTTGCGTATTTTTATTTCTCTTCCCTCTGGTTTCAGTACTTCACAACTATCTTATTTTTCTTTCCTTTTCATCTCTTAGCCTTTTTCCTTCAAAATATCCTAAGGTTGCTTAAGACAAATGTTGACCACGTTACATATTTAATTTTCTAGTGCCAATCCTCTCTAGAGCTTCATGTGCAGATTTTCACTCTGCCTCAGGCACCTTGGATTGACCAGTGCTCTTTTTTGTGATTTATAATTGAATTTAATTTTCATATCAGCCAAGCCCCCTCGCCTTCTGCCTCAACATTTTGGCTAAGATCAAGTATAGTATCTCTTTTCTTCATTCAAACTAGAATTGGGACTTGGATACAGACTGCACCACAAGATCTGTTATTCTACACTTTCCTTTTCTTCCTTCCTTCTTTCCTTCCTTCCTTTCTTCCTTCCATCTTTCATTAATTTTTTCTTTCTCATTTTTTTGGAGACAATGTGTTTACAGAGGTCTGGAACTGACTTTGTAACAAGCTGGTTTTAAACTCACAGAGTTCATATGCCTCTGCTTTCAAGGTGCTACGATTAAAGTCCTGAGTTTCCACTCAGCTTCAGTTTGTATTATTAAGATAGGTTTCATTGTTGTTTTGTTTATTTTTTGAATCCTTTACTATATAACACTCAACACATTCATTATCCAGATAACATCTCTTGTGTATATGCACATTTCTCTGTCTTTCTGTCTTTGTATCTGTCTCTCTGTCTGTCTCTGTCTCTCTGTATCTGTCTATCTCTGTAAAAGACATGAAAGTAGAACACGACTATGAAAGGAGAGGAAGGATTCTGAATGAAGATAGAAGAACAAGAGAGAATGTGACATGAAGCAGGACTATTTGTGGGGAGGAAGGAGACTTGATACATTTGGGAGACTAAAAGAACCATGAGCCCACTTCTTTGTATGTGAACTCAACAATTAATAGGAAAAATTAAAAATAAGGAAAACTATGGCTGTGGATTTAGGATGTATATATATAAAGGAATTTTCAGAGAAACAAGGAGGTTTTGACATGGAAGTCATACCAGAGTTTTTGCACCTATTAGTAGTGTTTTGGGCAGAGAATGCGGATCATGTGATAAGCAGAAAAAGTTTTCCTTACAATTTATTTTGCCTTTATTTTTTAAAAGTTGACAGTACTTGCCTCTATATGCTTATAGAACACTGTATGATGTTTCAATGTATTGATGCAGATACTTCTTGATTTACAATAAAGCTATATCTTAACAAATCCATCATAAATTGAAGATACCATAAAGCACAACAGTTTGTAAAACACTTGCTCACTATCTTACACTAACCTGTCATAAACATGCTCTGAATACCTAAAATAGCATGTACACTGGCCAAAAACTAAGAGGAAAACTATTATAATAGAGTGTTTGATATGTCATTTACATACACATGTGAGCACAATATCTGAGTCTATCACCAAGACACTAGCTGCTCTGCAGGAGGACTCAGGTTCAGTTCCTAGCATCCATCTGGCAACTCACCACTGTTTATAACTTCAGTTCCACTGTATCCAACAACCTCACACAGACATATTTGCAGGTAAAACATCAATGAACATAAAACACAAATATACAAACAAACAAACAAATAAATAAATAAAACATAAACAACTGGGAATATCTAATACAACCAAACCATATTTTTTGAGATTAAAAAATAATATCATAAATTCTAAATATGATTAATAATTCACACTAATATTTGTCCTGTATAATATAAAGTAAAAATGTGTTAAGTATGAAAATAGATTTATAAAATTAAAATGAATGTTTTCAACTTGATATTCAAGGACAAAGGCACAAATCAGTATTTAATATGATATATAGAATTTTATCAAGTTTTTTTCTGAAAGTTAGATTATTTGAAATGTTGCTATGGGAAGTTCTTGGCTTAATCATAAAACAATTATATGACAAATCAGGTTTCTGTTTTCTAATACCAAAATATTAACTATGATTTCTATCACTGAGAGCTAACAAACAATATCTGAAATAATTTTAAATTAAATATGTTTAGTCATACTGGATGTTCATATTCCTGGCAATGATAACTGTGATTCATCATATAATTCAATATATTTAAAATATCATTAATTAAAATATTTAATAAATTATTATTACATTAAAATGAATATTAAAAGAAAACATTCAGCTTTCCTGAGTCATTGTAATATCTAGGGAGCTTTCCCAATTTCATGCCCACATAAATCTTGTCCCATTGTACTTTACCAAGGTGAATCTACGTATGTGTTGTTACAATCTGACAGAGGTGGAAGACACATCACATTTGTAGTTTACATCAGATGATACAAGATGTTCTCATAAGATTTAACTTATATATATATAAAACCACCCAACAGTATGTTTCCAGATCTATTAGCAATTTAGGAGCTATTACCAATGGGTTGACAATGGTGCTTTAAACACTAGAACTCTCAAACAGTAGAATCCATCCTGCAATCTAATCAAGTAAAAAAATTTTTCCTTGTTGATATTATCATGTATTCCATATCAAAACCACAATCATCCTTAGCAGGGTTTCTTAATCTTTTATATATCCAATTTTATACTAGAAAAAAAACACCTTTCCTGTCTGTTTCTTAGGAGAATAGTGTATTCATCTTTATTTTACATGAATTGCACTGGTGCAGATAAATTTACTCATATGTTTTCAAGCTACATCGTGATGCCTAAGGAGCTTTTATTTTCAATGTGTATGTACCTCCTCCACGAGTAGGCAACAGAGTAGTGCTTAAACATTTTCATTAAATATAACACAATATGATATTGAGGTCATTTAACTACACAAGCATCATACATCAGGAACAAAATAATATCAAATACACAACTTTTATATACAATAACAATTGTAACTTGTTTCACTAAATGTTGACTCTACTTCAGACATGAGATAATAAAGGACAACAAATTTTACCTGTTTTCCAACTCCAAAAGCTCAAAATAATTTTAATATTCCTGATATTGAACCAATATCTTAGATATAAAGTGACAGAAGTTTATTCTGACAGAGAGGAAGGAGAAGGGTTTTGGAATTCTGCTTTGTTGTTCATAAGAAAACATGGGTGAACTGATGTGCTAGAGAAACCATTTGGACCACATATAGTTCATATTTTGATTTTTGCCCACAATCATCACCAACTCAGCAAGAGGTAAAATTGAAACATACACTATCTGAAATGAACAGATATAAACATTTCCAAGTCTTGAATAGGTTTTAGATGCATCTTTGGACATGAAAATAAGGTGCAAGAAGTTGTTTTTAAATGCCTGCTTATTAATTGAATTCAAAAATTAGTTCATATCGCAGCACATTTGAAGTTCACAAATATAGTCCCACCTTATTTTCAGAAGACATTTCTAATTGGTATTTTTTTTGATGGAAGAGTTAGGGAGAGAAAGTTGATTTTTATGAAATGACAGCCAACTTTGATCAACCTGTACCCCGGGTAGGATTCTTACTGGTGTACTTTTCAACTCTCCTCCATCAAATGCAGCAAGCGACAAATCGCACTATAATAAATGAAAAAAGAATATGGGAAATTGGCCAATACATATAAAAATTCCCATTAAAGCATTATAAATGTCTGTAAAACAGGTGATAGTTCTCTTTTGTATAACGTAACCTGAGGTCAGAGCAGTTCATTGATGCTTGATTCCAATACCACTCAAAAAAGTGATTAAAAATCCTTAAAAGTAAAAGTGAAATTCAACACAACATTTTATTGTCATTTATTTGTTTCTTCTCACAGGCCAATGTACAAAATGAAATTGATGTTGTGAGTGCAAGCTTGATATTACTAATCTATGTTCATGGGAATTAAATCATGTCTAAGTTTTTATATATTATAATTATAATCCAATTATTTAAAAAATAAAATAATAAATAGAA
>NC_051063.1:191418870-191492760 GCF_004664715.2 Peromyscus leucopus | reverse complement strand
TTTCCAGTTCCTACTGGTTTAGGGCAGAAAGGATACAACATTGAAGGGAATCCATGAGGGGATCAATAAGAAGAGTCTCCCACAGGCTCAGGTATTTGATCACTTGCTTCCCAGTTAGGGATAGTATTTGTGAATGTTGTGGAACCTTACTAGAGAAATATGTAACTGGGAGTAGTGCCTTGAGGTTTGATCGCACAACCCAACGTCCTATTATGCTTCCTGTTCATGAAATGTGACATTTGCTGACTCCTACACCTTCCCTGTCATGATGGACTATATTCTTCTCTGAAAACTGTAAAATAAACTTTCTTCCATAACTTGCTTTTTGTTGAGGTATTCTATCATAACAGAAAAGCAATTAACCATCTCCCTTTAGAAATTCAAATATATTTCTATCCATGCTACTTCATGTAGTTCAATTTCATGTGTACTAAATAGTGCTAAAATTCTGTTTTTTTCTTGAAATAATTGACTTCATGATTCTAACAGTACTGTTGTTTTTAAATTTTATTGATGTGGATAGTCAACCAGAGTGAAGACTTCACAGTTCATATCAACCAATGGAATGTCTGAAGTATTGCACAACTATGAAGAGAAGCTTCAAGTGTACAGGCATATACACAAAACATGTCACTTTACTTTGGCAGTTTGCACTATGTGTCTTTCTTGATGTCCATTATACCCACATAAGTTTCCTAGGGGCATGGACTGAATAAGTTCACTGAAAAGTGATTATTGATTCCTAAAATGTTATGGTGTTTGATTTCATATAAAAAATATAGAAACCTCAACATTAAGAGCTTCACACCATTTTTTTTTTTCATTTCCCATGAGTGAGCACTGTACTGATACACAAAGAGACTATACAGACAGAAGAATATAAAAACACATTTGCAGGAATGTAAAGGTTTTACTCTCATTAACTGAAAATTAGATAAATGATACATTTTAAATAAAACAATGGCAAAGCTCTACAACTGTAGTTAAATATTATCCTTAAGAAAGCTTTTGTGTATTTTTACTTTTGGTGCTGTCAAGGATTTAACACACAGCCTCACATGTGAAACACAAGTGAAGCCTATGAAGCCTACACAATTGATTCTTTGGGTTAAATTTTCCATTCTAACAATGTTTCTCACTTCAAATAAAAAATGTAAGAATAACTGTTTATTATTTGCTATGTGAAATCTCTTGTCATTCAATGTAGTTGGTGACGATGTCTTCTGTATTTTACTAAACAATCCATTCCCCACTAGCCTATTATCCTTACTTCATAAAACATGTAGTATCTTAATTCCTTTCCCATTGAATCGCTGTTCCCTCAAAGAGAGCCCCGATCAGATACAATAAACTTGATAGCTTTATGTTGCAATTTTACATTATCCCATGCCTTTCATATGATAAGTGTTCTCGTTAGACCTTGTCAACTTGACACCTACTAGAGTTACCTGGGAAGAGGGACCCTTAAGGAAATGCCTCCATCAGGCTGAACTTTGGACATGTCTGACTATCATTTATTTATGACTAGTCTGGGAGGGCCTAGGCCACTCTGGGCAGTACCACCCCAGATGGTCCTGGGTTATATAACAGAAGCTAAGTCATGAAAAGCAAATGAACAGGCATCCTTTCTCTATTGTCTACCTTAGTTCCTGCCTCCAGGAACTCTACCCTGGCTTATGATTGACTATAATCCATAATGAAATAAACCCTTTCCTCAAGTTGGCTTTGGTCGTGGGGTTTATCACATCAACTAAAACAAATTAGGACAATAACTCAGGCAATATTTAACTTAAAAGGTGGAGTAATACTCAGAAATTAGACAGACATGCTCATTTCCTACTGTGACCCTTCACTTCATTTTCCCAGAGGCTGCAATAAAAAGCCCCGAGGTAAGCATTCTAGCAACAGAAAGTTGAGGCTGACAATTTTAAATGGCAGCCTTTGCAAAGAAACACAACAAAATTAATAATTTATAACCTGAAGGCAACCAGGTTACCAAAATTGTCTTCCAACTTCCATATATATGTTTTAATTTATTTTGATTTTTAGTTGTTTTTTAACAATTATTCTGTACACTGTAACAAAGCTATGGAAATAGATTTATTACTCTGATAAACCCTTCACAATAATGGTCATTAAGCACCTTCCTTAGTAAGTGCCAAGCGGACAATTTCATGAGCGATGTGTATTTTGGTATTTCTAGAGGTGGGTGTCATGTGCTGTACATGAATGAAATGGCTTCTTAATATATGTCTATAAAAGCTTGACTTCTTTTAAAATTTAAGTTCTTCTTATACATCATAGGTGGCTGATGGTCTCACAACAGCCTGACAAGTATTGTGTGGTTTACATGCATACCACCACATCCAGTGATATACTTGAACTCTCAATGGGTGTTTTTTCTATCATTAAAAATAGTATTTTCTTAAGATTGCATTCCTGGATATGTGCAAGTGAACTGTAGCTGAAGACATTGCTATATTCATTCATGTTTCTGTCCAATATGAAGTCTCCGATGACTTGCAAGGTTGGAACTTCGACTAAAGACTTTGCCACACTCACTACATGTGTAAGGTTTTTCTCCAGTATGGATTGCCTGATGAGTAGTCAAGCTTGAACGCACACTAAAGGCTTTACCACATTTATCACACCTGTAAGGTTTTTCTCCAGTATGAGTCCTACGGTGACTTACTAGGTGTGAATTCTGGGTGAAAACTTTACCACATTCATTGCACTTGTAAGGTTTTTCTCCAGTATGGATTGCCTGATGAGTAGTCAGACTTGAGTACACACTGAAGGCTTTGCCACACTCATTACACTTGTAAGGTTTCTCTCCTGTATGGGTTCTGCGATGATTAGCCAAGTGTGAATTTTGAGTAAAGACCTTGCCACATTCCAGACATTTATAGGGTTTTTGCCCACTATGGATTACTTGATGTGTATTTAGGTTTGAATGTGAATTAAAAGCTTTTCCACACTCATTGCACCTGTAAGGTTTCTCTCCAGTATGAATTCTCTGATGAATTGCAAGGCTTGAAGTCTGACTAAAGACCTTGCCACATTCATTACATTTGTAAGGTTTTTCTCCAGTATGGATTACCTGATGGGAAGTTAGGCTTGAACGCACACTAAAAGCTTTGCCACATTCATTGCATTTGTAAGGCTTCTCTCCAGTATGAACCCTCCAATGTCTTGCAAGATTTGAAGTCTGACTGAAGACTTTGCCACATTCTTCACACTTGTAAGGTTTCTCCCCACTGTGGACTCCACGATGACTTGCAAGATGTGAATTTTGAGTAAAGACCTTGCCACATTCATTACACTTATAAGGTTTTTCTCCAGTATGGATTGCCTGATGGGTAGTGAGGCTGGAATACACACTAAAGGCCTTTCCACACTCATTACACTTGTATGGTTTCTCTCCTGTATGTATTCTCCAATGATTTGCAAGGTGTGAATTCTGAGTAAAGACCTTACCACACTCTGAACATTTGTAGGGTTTTTCTCCAGTATGGATTATCTGATGTGTATTTAGGTTTGAATGTGAACTAAAGACTTTTCCACACTCGTTGCACCTGTAAGGTTTCTCTCCAGTATGAGTTCTCCGATGAATCGCAAGGCTTGAAGTTTGACTGAAGACCTTGCCACACTCATTACATTTGTAAGGTTTTTCTCCAGTATGAATTACCTGATGATTAGTTAGGTTTGAACGAACACTAAAGGCTTTGCCACATTCGTTACACTTGTATGGTTTCTCACCAGTATGAATTCTCTGATGACTTGTAAGGTGTGAATTCTGTGTGAAAACCTTGCCACATTCATTACATTTGTAAGGTTTTGTTCCAGTATGATGCCTCTCGTGTACCAAAAGATAAGAACGTCGAAAAAAAGCCTTACCACATTCAACACATTTGTAAAGTTTCTCTCCAGTATGAGTTTGCTGATGATGTGCCAGAGAAGAAGTATAACTGAAGACCTTGCCACACTCATTACATTGATAAGGTTTTTCCTTAATGTGTGTTTTCTGTTTTTTCATAAGTAGTGAACAATAAATATCATCATCATATTCATGAACAATGTGTGCTTTGACAACAGTGAGAGGAATTCTTTGAGATAATAAAATTGAAGAAACACTGGTAATAGACTTAACTTCATTATCATCAATATTCTCTGCAGATGGAAATGGCTGCAGTTCAAGTAGGTTCCTTATGCATTTTCCTGTCTTCTTCCTACTATCTTGATGTTTACTATGGGTGGATTTATACTTCCTTTCACTGTCTTTCCACCGAAACTCAAAATCCTGTATGTTCTTCTGGATTCCTCTGAAGAAAAAGTCTTCAGTGTCACTGCTTTTATATCTTTCTGACACCATTTTCTGGTCTATTTCTCCTGAATCGCCACTCTCTTTTGGTGGTAAATCTTTAATTATATGTTCAGGAGGGTTGACTAGAAGATATAACAGGTTTCTGATTAATTACAGAAAGATATTCCACAGTGAAAAAATTTTCAGCAAAAATAACATTTACTGTGTTGACTTTATCAATTTTATGTACCAAAAAGACAATGTAAGCATCTTAAAAAGAATGATCCTATAATTAAGAACAGATGATGATATGTAATTTAAATAATCAGAAGAGTCATAGTTTCAAATAATCTATGACCAGATTATTCATATTGAATAAGATTTCATGAATCAGTAAAAGAGCATTTTCCATCATGTCCTAAAGGTACATACTAATTGCCAAAAAGGCTGTAATATAACTGAAGGAGAAAAGGGGACATAACAGCATATTCTGTGTAAACACACACTAAAATATCATACACACTAATGTATCAAAAAATACATTAAAATAGAAGATAACATTAGTTCATTTATATAATGAATTAACTGGCAATTTTGAATGCAAAGCAATAGAAAAAAGAGGAAAAGTTCACAAAAAACAGTACCAGCAAAAACAATGCAATAATCTCTTATAAACTTACCTATACCCATTCATGACAATCATTTTTTCAACATTAACAAGCAGTGCATGTCAGTTATACTGCACAACACACACAGAAAACAATCACCTGTTGGGCTTAGAAAGTATTATAAAACATTTGTAACATTTTATGATAAAATAACCAGGCAAATCACAAATACATAAGCTCATAAATTGCTACATGTAGGAGCTAGAGAAATGGTTTAGTGGTTAAGAGTATGTACTACCCTTGCAGAGGAGTTGACTTGAGTTCCCAGCACCCACACTGGACAATTCACACATGGACAGCTCCATGATACCAAACACTTTTACCTGAACTCTGCAGGCACCTGAACACATGTGCATACACACACACCCCCAGTACACAATGCACATATACACATAATTTAAAAATGTGGATTAAAAATAAAATGCCATGTTATATAACGATAAACACTTTCCTACTAAGAATAAACAGGGGTTTCTATTACAAAAATAGTACAAAATAAAATAAACATAACATTTAGCCATTCTATGCCTGTGTTTGTGTATGTAAGAAAGAAATGAAGTCACTGTATAGAAAACATAACTGTATAACCATGATTATGACAGTAAGGCTCACAATAGCCTAGACATGGAATCAGCCTTCCTGTTCATCAACAGATGAATAAAGAAAATGGTGCATACATCTACATATTAGAGTATTATTCAGTCTCAAAGAATAAATGGAATACTATTACTTATTAGAAAAACTGACAGAACTGGAAATCACTGTTAAGCAAACTAAATCAAACACAAAGACAAATGCAGCACATTCTGTCTTACATATGGAAAATTTTCTAAAAAGGCTGAACAAAAAATTCATAAAGTAGAAGAGGGTCTATGAGGCAAGGGAAGGAGAAAAAGATGATAGAAAACCAGAGGGTGAGCATTATCAAGGCACAAAGTAAACATATATGGAATGTTTACCCTCTCCCACTAATTTAGACAAGTAGTATGTCAGTATGTTGCAGAATATTTGTTTACACTGTGTGAAGACGTGTCACTGTGACTGGTGTAATAAAGAGCTGGATGGCCAACAGCTAGGCAGGAATAAATAGACAGAACGCTCAGGGAGAGAGAGAGAAGCAGGGGATGCCAGCAACTCTAAAGAAGTCAGACACAGGGTACAGAGCAAAGGTAACATGAGCCATGTGACAGAATGTAGATTGACAGGTTAATTTAAGTTAGAAGAGCTAGTTGGGAAAAGGCCTAAGCTAAAGCCAAGCTTTCATAATTAATAAGTCTCCATGTCATTCATTATTTGAGGGTTGGCAACCCAAATATAGTCTGACAAGAAAGCATTTGGCACCCAATGTCCAGCAAGTAAATCGACATAGGGAATACCTATGTAAGTTGAAAGTTGAAAACAAATAAATGTTTTGAACTTGGCGTACAAAGGCAAGGCTCCTTTAAAAGGGCCCGCTGTACAGCAGAGCACTTGGGCAGCCATCTCGCTAGGTAGCCATCTTGGTCTCAGCAACTTTCCAGAGATGGGATGATGAAGAGTGACTGGGATGGTTAGGCCAAAGGAGGAAGAGCCAGCCACCAGGCCATGTGCAGAGCTTAGCAGGTTAAGGTTTGGCTCATGCAGTCAAAAAGCCTGTGCAGACATGCAGAAAGTGAGATCCTGGCCAAGAAAACCTCCGAACAGGTTACACTGTGCTTGAAATGTGCTTAGGTGATAAAGAAAACAAAAAGGAGGGGGGCACAGAAAGTCCTAACAAAATCAATCAATCAGTAAATCGTTTAAAAATAATAAAGTGAAGTCTTTAACGAAAGAGTAAAGTAATAATAACAAAAAAAAGTAACATAAGGATGGGAAATACACAGGGCACTTGGAATTTCCATGATGCTTTGCTGACTTCAAAATTTTTGAATGCTGATGCGCAAAAGGCAAATGCTGGAGAGACACTGGATTGTTAAAAACAAACAAAACAACAACTGCAATATTAAACCAGCCTATATATTTTAAGAATGTGTTAACTTCAGAATGGAAGTCAGGAAATATGCTACATTCGTGGAGAGGTCATGCTTTCATTTCCACATGAAACAAAAAGCTTTGGATCTCTTCAAAATTAATGAAGATCATATTTGTTTGGCAGAAACCTCCTGAAAAATCTTGGCTACATAAATGAAAAAAAAAAAAAAAAAAAAAAAAGAAAGAAAGAACGAAAGGAAAAACTACAAGACAGTTACTGTATATTCTGCGTGGGAAACTCTGAGGAATCTACAAAGATAACCCCAGCTAAGACTTCTAGCAATAGTGGAGAGAGTGCCTGAACTGGCCATCTTCTGTGACTAGACTGTTGACCCCTGATTGTTATCAGAGAGTCTTAATCCAGTAACTGATGGAAATGGATGCAAAGATCCACAGCCGCACAGTGAGCCGTGCACTGGAAATCCTGAGAAAGGAAGGAAGGATTGTACAAGCCAGGGAATTAAAAGTCGTCATAAGGGAACCCATAGAAACAACTGATCTAGGCTCACAGGCATTCACAGACCCTGGACCAGCAGCTTGGGTGGCTGCACAGAACCAATGTAGGCTGTAAGGATTGTCTTTATTATGTCACCAGCCTGAGACATAGTCCCAGCCTAAAAAGCGAGCATGCCCTTCCACGGGACTCTTCTCTCTCTCTCCTCGTATTCCCTCTGTACTTCCCCTCAGTGCTGTCTGTCTCTGTCCGTCCGTGCCCCCCCCCACGCTCTCTCTCTCCTTTCTCCTAATAAAACTCTAAAGAGGTAACCATGGCTTGTGATTCTTCTGCCACTGCAGCATCCAGCACTCTCTTCTGTCGCTGTGGCCAATGCAGGTGGCAGCCACCCATGAGTACCAACATTATAAACCCTTCACAGGCCTTCACATGTGTAATAGTTGTATAGCTTCATCTATTTGTGGGATTCCTAGCAGGGGGATCAGGGCCTGTCTTTAATGCTTAATCTAGCTATTGAGAACCTATTCCCCATACTGGGTTCCCTCACCAAGCCTCAATACAAAGGGAGGAGCTTTGTCCTACCTTAACTTGATATGCCATGCTTTATTGACACTCATGGGAGGCCTGACCCTTTCTGAACATAAACAGTGGAGGAGTGGATGAGGGGCAGAACGAGGATAAAGGGAGGGAACAGAAGGAGAAGGAAGGAAATTATGATCAGGATGTAAATAATTTAATAAAACGAAGAAAATATAAGCTAGTAGTTCATCATCTATAACAAACTTGTAGTCATGTTACATATGTTCTCAAGGTTAAACAGGTATAGTTTAGATAGACAGGTGGTCTTCAAACACTTCAGAGACCTACAGAATATAGCATTTTTAGATGTTTTAATAACATAAGGCTTTTCATGACAATGAGACACATCTGCTCCTGGAAGCACCAATTTATTTCAAAAAAGGATGACGGGCACCAATGAACCTCCATATGGAGTTTACTTTCATTGTGGCAAAGTTAGCTAATGGGCAAAAAACTGCCATAGTCTGGACTGCTGAAAGTATACCATCCAAACTGGACAAACAGAATAAAAAATGTGGTGACTGATGTACTTTGCTAAACGAAAATAGGTAAGTCTTTCAAAAATTCCTGCTTCAGAAAAAAGTCTGTCATATTCTAGCCCTTTGGGACAAAGATGGATGCCCCAATGTTGCAGAGGACCCGTTGGTAAGTGTCTAGGCAGTCAGTTTTCTGTCATTTTTAGTTTGGGAAGTTATTTGCTCTACATTTCCTGTTTACTCGGGTAACATTATATCCTTCTTGGGTCTCTGATGGAACTGAAGAATATATAGTTACAGTTATTCAGTTTTCCTTGTTATCAAATTCAGAAAAAAAATCTGAATAAGAAAAGTTAAGTTTATAACATTAACAAATATAAAAAATTAAGTTGTTTATCTATGAAGATGTTTTAAGGTCTAAAAAGATACATTTAGGATGGTAAAACATGCTATGATAGAAAATGGTTTATGTATAACACTTTGGACTCATTAAGAATAGGATAGATACTACAGTATGTTCTCCAAATTTGCCAGATACATATGGACTGGACATTGAAAATGTTAATTCTTTTTTGTTGTTGTTTTTTGAGACAGGGTTTCTCTGTGTAACAGTCCTGGCTCCCCTGATACTTTGTAGACCAGACTGGCCTTGAATCACAGAGATCCACCTGCCTCTACCTCCTGAGTGTTGAGATTAAAAGCATGTGCCACCACACCTGGCAAAAATGTTAATTCTTATCTGATGATTGTTCTTATTACACACACATACACATGCGCGCGCGCACGCGCACACACACACACACACACACACACACACACACACACACACAGAGTTTTACTGTGTTAGAGTTAAACTCTTTCTTGTTTACTTAAACAAAAACGGAGAACTGATGCGGAATATTTGTTTACACTGTGTGAAGATGTGTCACTGTGGTTAGTTTAATAAGAAGCTGAATGGCCAATAGCCAGGCAGGAGAGAATTGGAACTTCACAGGAAAGAGAGAGAATTGTGGAAAGATGTGGGGGAAGGGCAACACCAGCGAGACTCTGAAGATGTCAGATATATGGTACAAAGCAGAGGTAACTGAGTCATGTGACAGAATGTAGATTAATAGAAACAGGTTAATACAAATTGTAAGAGCTTAGGTGGGAAAAAGTCTAAGCTATGGCCAAGCTTTCATAATTAAAATAAGTATCTGTGTTATTACTTACAAACAGACAGTCCAAGGAAAGACCGACTACATTAATGATTAGTGTATAAAGTAATTTTACTTTATATATATATATATATGCATATATAGTATATATATACATGCACATATAGTATATATACACACATATATAGTATATATACATATATAGTATATAGTACATATATATGTATATATACATGTATATATATATATACACATATATAGTATATATATGTACATACTATATATGTATATAACAAAGTGATAAAAAGACTGAAACATATTTTGATGTGTATGTATGTATGTGTGTATAAGGAAGTGACAATGAAGCTGAAACATATGATCACACCCATCACTTCAAAATTTGTACCCACTGTCCCTGCTCTTATTAAAACGTTCGTCTGGTCTCACTGACAAGTAACTCACTAATATCTTTGACCCACTGGTAACTATCTTTACACTCTGTGCTTCTAGTTTAATTGAGGTGAATTCTAAATGTGAGTGAA
This sequence comes from Peromyscus leucopus, assembly GCF_004664715.2. Classification (NCBI taxonomy): domain Eukaryota; kingdom Metazoa; phylum Chordata; class Mammalia; order Rodentia; family Cricetidae; genus Peromyscus; species Peromyscus leucopus. Next base: position 191,482,571 of record NC_051063.1, on the reverse strand, counting down.
AACTCATATATATGGGTTGAGAGATATAGACATGGCATTAGCCTACATGTATGTCAACAGATGAATGGAAAAAGAAAATACATAGATATACACAATGAAGAATAAAATTCCCAAAGAATGAATTCCTGTCATTCAAAGCAAAGTGGACAGAACTGGGAGGTATTGTGCCAAAGAAAACCACATGTGACAATTACCTGTTTAGTTTGTCTGGTAAGATATCCTCCAGACTGACAGACATTGTAACAAACAGAAGGTTCTTCTTTTGAATGACAAATACAGTTCATATAAAATGAGCACACACACAAACAGATGCTACTGGTAATGGACATGGTGGTGTACTACATAACTTAGCCATTAAGAGCAATATAGCCATCACACATACATGTCATCTTTAGTCTTCAGGATGGATAATCAAAAGCTGAGTTGCTTGATTGATTATATAGTAACTCTTCTTTTATTTTTTCTGATGTATCTATAATCAATTCTCATCAATGAGTCCCAATCTAGACTGCCACCAACAGAGAACAGGATTTCCCTTTCTACCACATCCAGAGCAAGGCTCACCTTTTCTACAACAGCTATCTTAGGAAGTGAAGGTGATAACTCACATTGGAGAAAACTGGCATTTCTACATAACAGTGATGTTGATCTTCCTTTCATATATTTCTATTCAGTAAATGTGTTTTAATGTTGGGTATGGCAATGTGCACCTCTAATCATCTACTGAGGAGTCTGACTGGCCTGTGCAATGCTTGTCTCAAAAAAAAAAAGGAAGAATAAATAAAAGGTAGAATGAAAAAGAATAACCACATCTCTAATGGGATGTGAGCCTGGTAGAGTCCGAGCTCAGCTAGCCCCTGAGCATAAGCACCACATCTTGCTCATCTCTCTCCCTCTCTCTCTCTCCCTCTCTCTCTCTCTCTCTCACTCACTCACACACACACACACACATCCATTCCCATTTTTAAGTTGGCTGTTTTCCTGCTTGTTTGCTTCAGGTTTCACATCTTGGCTATTAATTCATTGTTGGATATATGGTATGCAAACTCCTTCTCCAAAATCAGAGGGAAATACCTGATGCTAAGTAATAAAAGCCTGTTCACTTAGTTCTTCTCAGTCAGTGATGGGAGATTTCATAATGGTGACAGTAAGTATGGAATAGGGAATATAGTGAGTCAGAGGAAACAAAACAGATGCTGCTACTGTATAATCCAGGTACTCAGCTTTTGAGTGTAGATCTAGATTACTGAAGATTGCATGTCTTACATGTCTATGGAATGCCTGTACTATTCTTTGTGCTTTCCTTTTTTTTTTTTTTTTTTTTTTTTTTTTTTTTTTTTGGTTTTTTGAGAAAGGGTTTCTCTGTGTAGCTTTGCGCCTTTCCTGGAACTCACTTGGTAGCCCAGGCTGGCCTCGAACTCACAGAAATCTGCCTGCCTCTGCCTCCCGAGTGCTGGGATTAAAGGCGTGCGCCACCACCGCCCGGCTTCTTTGTGCTTTTCTTAGTAGCAAAATTATTTAATTAACCTATATACACATCACCAGCTGTCTGTCTGTCTGTCTGTCTGTCTCTCTCTCTCTCTCTCTCTCTCTCTCTGTGTGTGTGTGTGTGTGTGTGTGTGTGTGTGTGTATTCTATAAGTTTTATTTGTCCCTCAGAAAAAAAGGAAGTTCTAATTGCAACATCTATCAGTCTAGAGAATGTTTTACTGGACAAAATGAACTAAGCAGAGAACTATTATGTGCTGCTTTCTTTGCTAGCCTAATTGTTTCATTTTTTAATTTTAATTTTCATTTGGACAGAGTCTCACTATACAACCCTGACTGGCCTGGAATTCAGTTATGTACATCAGGCTGGTCTCAAACTCATAAAGACCCACCTGCCTCTGCCTCTCAAGTGTTAGGATTAAAGGCATGTACCAACAGGCCCAGCTTAGCCTAATTATTTTGTAACAGCTCTGTTTTACTAATACAGTATTACATTCAGCATTAATTCCTCTAAGGGTAGCACATCCTCTCACCTACTTCCAACTAGACTCACTTCTTCAAAGCTCAACGTCAGGCAAGCATGGAGGCAAACATGTAATCTCATCACTTGTCAGGCTGACACAAGAAAAATGAGAGTTCCATGCCAGCGTGGTCTGCAGAGATAAACACTGCCACCCATCCTCGTCCCACACAGAATGTTCTGAAACAATTCACATTGCCACAAGGAGTCAACCATTTAACCATGACCTTTTGGTACAAACACAAAATGTATCTGAATTATAGCACTTCTGTCAAAACTTAATTAACTGACCATCAATGGTAGCTCATACATCTAATCCCAGAACTTGGAAGGCTGAGGCAGGATGCTTACCAAGAGTTTATGGCCAGCCTGGGCTACACAGTGAGTTTCAGATTAGCCTGAACTAAAGAGTGAGACATGACCTCTAACATATGAACAAGAAACAAGATTAAAAACAAACAAGACTACCTGGACACCATTGGAGAGTTATGTTAAAGAGAGATAGCTAAAGGCTAAATTTTTGTACCTGTAAAGAATAGTGACAGATTTTTGTTTCCCATAGAAACCTTGTACTTGCCATTACGCAGTGGTGCAGCCTCCACTCTGCCCTCTGAGAGCTTACCTGCACTCATAGCTCTGACGTATTCCTGTCCATTTGGTTTTCTGGTTATTATTGCCTCACTCTCCACAGTCCAGGGCCCTTTCTGTTGTTCCAACATAGACATAACATTCAGATTAGGACGTGTGACTCCTGTTTATAAAAAGACAGTAACACCATGTACTGAGGATATTATAGAATCTATATCCTATGCTAATGTGAGGAGAGAGCATGTTTCATATGAATCTAGAAAAATACTTCACAAACTCCAGGAATTTCATGGGCCTCGTTATCTACTAAGAACTACTGAATCAAAAGCTTAGGGAAAGAAAGCAAAGAATTAGATATAGTGGGACTCTAGTAGAGTTTTTGTATCTAAGGTAAATACAGAAGGTAATAGTTTTTTCTCACTATATTTAGGGCAACAGTAGAATGTATTAGTGTTTGTTGAAGGTACCTAGACCTTGAAGAAATCACAGTAGAGAACAGTGACTATTTTCCATGACTTACAGAGTTGTTTTTCTAAAGAGGTTTCCTATCCATTGCATGATTTTAGTCATAGACTATCCAGGAACACTTGGAGGTCTTGAATTATTAGGTACTACAAACAGTACACAATAAGGATTAAAGATTTTGGGGGTGTGACGATAGGGCTTTAGTATGAGAAACTTGTTGTACCTCAAACACAAACTTTGTGTACTGTCAATAAGTAGGCTTCTGAACAGAGGTTCAATGTCCAGTTCACAGAAACTGTTCTGCCCTGATGTCAGGCCATCTAAAGTTACATCTTAGAGTGATTCTCCTTCTTTGAACGGCCCAGGTAACACAGAACACCCAACATTGGAAACTTTAAATATGTGCCTTGACACCATGAGTCACGCAGTGATATATGCCAGTAATTCCTGCATTAAGGAGTGTGAAGCAAGAGGACTGTGAGTTCAAGGGTACTAGACTTTAAAACCCAAATCTACCAAATCAAAACAAAATCTACCATACAGGTCGGGAATACAGTCCTGTGGTAGAGTGCATGAGACGCAAAAATCTTGAGTTCTATTCCTAGTGGAGAGAGAGGGAGCGGGGGAGAAAAGGGAACAGAGGAAGGAAGAAAGGCAGAGAGGCAACATGGTTACCCAAAGGCATGGTAGGAAAACTGCAAGGTTACATGGCAAAGATCCCAACTGTTGGAGTAGGTCATCCTTACCCAGGGAGACCAGGTTGCTGTAGTTCTCCAACATAACATCCCTGTGCAAAGCCCTCTGTGCAGCGTCCAGACATTCCCACTCTTCCTGAGAGAACTCGATTGCCACATCCCTGAATGTCAACTGTCCCTAAAAGGAAACAAACACATTTCACCCTGTGGACATTTAGGATCCTTACAAAGAGGTGAGAAAAAGGGGAAAACAGACTGAGTAAATTGAAGAGAACAAGTCACCTCCATGCTGTGAGATTATAAACTACATGTCTTTGTCTAGTTCTCAGACATACAATTCACCTGGCATCTCTGGAGTGATAAGGATGGATTTGTCTCCTATGGTGATGTTGAAAGGTGAAATGAGGTCCTCAGTTACAGGAAGGTTGCTGGGCACTAAGACAACCGAGGCAGGAACAGGACCAAACTTCAGGCCTTACTACCCATCCTCCAAGGAAAGGAGAAGAGTTGAAGGCTTAAGTGAACACCAATGATCAATGGTATTGAGTAATATGTGAGTGATGGAATCTCCATAATCCCTCAAAGCACAGAGTTTAAATTTCTTTCCCCACATCCTGCTGTGATGAAAGAACTAAAGAGTGGCTTACCCAAAGAGGGAATGAAAGCCACAAGCAATTTCCTGTACCTCCCCTTTTGTGTCTTCTCTGTCCAACTGGTCATCTAGTCTTTGGAATGTCCTTTATAATAAACAGGAAAACATAAAGAATTTCCCTTAGTTTTGTGAGCTGCCCTAGAAAATGGACCATAAAACTGGGGAGGGAGCTGTATAGACCCTTGTAGCGTGCATTCTGTGAAACTGAGTCCTCTAGCAGATTAGTGTCAGAATGCAACTGAATTAGCTGACACTGGGCTCTAGTATGCTACAGAATTACTTGCTTAGTATATGAGAAAAACACCACACATGTGGACTAGCCTAAACCTGTTTAAAAAATGTGCGAGGAGAAACTGACCTTGTTTCTCCTGTGTTCCCAGATTAAGATGCATCAGAACAACACTATATCTCCCTAATGTCATTTTGCTTTATTGTAAGATATTATGGTATCATGTCACAGTGCATTCATCATGTATGTGGACAATGCAAAACAAACAAACAAACAAGCAAAATCAAACACAAGGTCTGCCCTTCTCATTCATGTCACACTCTGATACGTTCACTCTGTCCTCCCAAGCCTTTTTCACCATCTTTTGCCCAATCCCTCTGACCACCACTTGGTTCTCATTTGATAAAAGGGAAAAAAAAAAAAAAGGAAAAACCCACAGACTCATCTCAATTCAAGTAGTAAGTGAGATGTTTGATATACCCAATGTTTTCAGAGATGATGCCATGAGGTTTCCAGAAGTCAGCCTAGTGCCACAGGCTTGCAATCCCAGCACTTTGAAGGCTGAGGTAGAAGGACCTTTATGAATTCAAAGCCAGAATGGACCATACACTGAGTTCAGGCTGGAGTGAGCTATAATATACTTGTTATTTTATATGTTTAAATGTTTGTTAGGATGGATGTTTGGTAAGACATATATGTACCTGGTACCTAAGGTGGTCAGAGGAGAGGGCTATATCCCCTGAAACTGGAGTTACAGATGATGATGATCTACCACGTAGGTGCTAGAAATCCAACACAAGTCCTCTGGAGGAGCAGCCAATGCTTTCACCTGCTGAGTCATTGAGTCATTTCTCTCTCTCCAGTGCAATAAAAGTCATTTTATAACCAAAAAAGCTGAAAGTACAGCTTAATGGTAGAGTACATGCCTAGAATGCACAAGGTCCTGTGTTCACTCCTCAGCACTAAAAATATGTAGAAAAACAAAACATGGTATTAAACAAACCCAAACATCCCAATTATCATGACCATCATTTTCTCCAGAGGGTAGAAAGTAGAGAGGTGACTAACCAGGTGTGCAGCAATCATCACTACACAGTGAGAGGAAAACAAGGTGGCAGAGAGGACAGAATAGCATGTGATGTGGTTACAACACAAAACTAGGTAAGCATAAGAGTGGATAACAACAAGACTATATTGCCTCATCAGTCTCATGAAACGCACACTCAGGAAGATGACTGATTTGACCTCAGGCCTCCAAACATACCTATACACACGAGCATGCACTCACATGAACATGTACATACTCCACATACACAGAGAAATGATAATAAACAGGTATGCACTGTATTCTTGCACTCAGGAAGCCAGACCGACCTACACAGGAAGATACTCTCTCTGAAAACAAGAGGGGGGTAAACCCTAATATCTTGGTGGTGAAATACAACACTCTCCATCCCTTATTCCATTTTTAGTTACTGAGATGCTCTCTTGGAAACAATGACCACTGACATTATTACCTGCAGTGTAGTGGGCTATGAAGAATGTAATTTCACAAGAAGGTCTCCTTTCTCCCATAATTTAAGAAGTATTTGTGTGTGCACATTAACATGTGACTTCCAAGTGTAGCTTCTTTTACCTACATCTAGAGAGCTAACAGTCCATTTACAAATGATCCTAAGGCAATCCTTACTAGGCAATCCTTAGCACAGACTGTTCCTAGGGCATACTCAATAGAAGCTTCTTCCATGTTCTAAATCACAGGATCATTATGAGATGTAATCTAGTGATTATAACAGAGGCTAAGGGAAAACATGAGCAAGGGCAAGTGAAATGTCTAGTCTACACTCAGTGCAGGCCAGCAGCTTTCAATCGGAGCACTCCAGGGAACAGAGAAACAACTGGGAGGGGGGTGGGGGGAGGTGGCTCACTATACCTGCATGGCTGCCATCCCTGGTTCTTTCTGGTTCTTCATTCTCCTCCTCCCAACTTCTTCCTTGAGTAACATGAGTATTTAGAGGTCAGTCCTGAACACCAAAAGCATACAATTAAGTATATCACATGTTTGCAAGGTGATTTATTTGATAATAAAACCCCTTATTCTCTAAATAATAATAATCACAATAATAATAATAAAAGTATGGGCCTGGTGGCATACACATATAATCCTAGCACTAAAGTCAGAGGATTGTGAATTCGAAGTCCTGAACAAGCTAGTGATTTTCAGGCCATATGAAACTGGTAGAATCTTCAATCAAAATGGCAAAATAATAATAATAATAATAATGTTCTGGATAAATATAGCCACCTCCCTTCCCTTTTGGAGACTAATATATAACTCAGGCGGCACTTGAACTCAAGATCCTCCTGCTTCAGTCTCTTGATTGCTGAGATTACAGGTACATTCGAAGCAGCTCAGCAAGAAATCCACTTACTACGCCACAGTTAGAGCTACTGAGAGGACTTCATCATGTAGAAAGATGAACCTTTGTAGCCTACTACATCAAGGGGTTGTAAGAACAATAAACTACTGCAGAACAGACAACAGGAGACTTGACACATTTCTACAGAACTTGATCCCTCCTCAGAAAGACCAGGAATACAAGGCTGCCTCTGCACACACCCCAGAATGCACACATGTATACACACAAACACATATAAAATACAGACACGATAAAGTAAATATAGGCAGAGAGATTCAGCTAAGACTTTGGAAGAGCACAGCTGTCCTACTTGAGATACTGACGCTTACAAGAGGTTTATCTGGAATATTCACCTGTTTCCTTTGTGCTGTTCCTTATAATGAAAAAACCTAACCTAAGTGTTTCCCTGACAACCTAGAGCTGAGCAAGCAAATTAGCAGCACCAGCTGATGGTAGGTTCTATTCAGGACATGAGACTTGGAATTAAAAAGGGACAGTGGTGTGGGATTGTGCCATTTGATATCATCTTTGGATAGTGATCTAGATATGAATTAAATCATACAATATTAAGTTGGTGTCTGACAGAGAGCTGCCTGAAGGTGGCCAGAGGCAATTCATTCTATGATAAATGTTACCTGAAGGTGGCCAGAGGCAATTCATTCTATGATAAATGTTACCTGAAGGTAGCCAGAGGCAATTCATTCTATGATAAATGTTACCTGAAGGTGGCCAGAGGCAATTCATTCTATGATAAATGTTACCTGAAGGTAGCCAGAGGCAATTCATTCTATGATAAATGTTACCTGAAGGTGGCCAGAAGGCAAATTCATTCTATGATAAATGTTACCTGAAGGTGGCCAGAGGCAATTCATTCTATGATAAATGTTAAATGAAAAGTCCCACCAGTCCTCTATACCACATCCCTGGCATAGAAGGGTGACCTTGTCTAAAGTAGTCCCATCTCTGTGTTCTGGCTGAATAAGGTCTATAAAGGGCTATCACCCTCTAACCTCAACATTATTTATTCACTTAGAAAGTGTCCATGTTATCTTTTCCAGACTGCCTCAAACTCTCCATCTTCCTACCCCAGCTTTGCTTCCACATGCTGGCATTACCTGCGTGTGACACCATGCCCAGCACAATCCCAGTTAACTTTAAACGGCACGTGCCCTGCAGATAGACACTTTGCAATTCTCGTCCTCACCACTAAAATTTAAACAGAAGTTAAAAAACTTTTTTTTTCCAACAACAAAAGCAAACTCAATAAAAATGACCGTATTATTCCACCAACTCCTCCCTCATCCAGCCGTCTCCTCCCTCATTCTGCACGGTTTCATTCACACCTTCCTCTCTCTCTCTCTCTCTCTCTCTCTCTCTCTCGCCGCCCTCCACCTTCGGGCAAGCTCAGCTCGCCTCTCCTCTCCCGCTGCCCGCCTCTCCTGCTTGCTTTCTTCCCTCGGACGGGCCCGTTATCCCGCCGCACGCCGCTGCTCTGTCTCCTGCAGCCCTCTCTAGCCCTGCATCAGCGGGCTCGCCCCGCACAAACGCCAGTCGCGTCTCCTCCGCGACCGCAGAGGCGTCCGAATCCGCGTCCCTGCTCCTGGCTGGCTGCCTCCTCTGCGGGCAGCCCTCGCCTCGCTCTGGGGCCATCTCTCTCCCACGGGCCTACTTCCTCAGTCTCGCGGCTCTCCGCGTCACCCCGAGGAGCTGGGCGAGCAAAGTAAGGTTCCCGGGCAAGGGTCGCGGTTCTCGGCGACTGCGCCTAGCAAGGAAACCGGTCTAAAGGCCCTGGGAAAACTCACCGGACTACGCGACTTGCGCTGCGCAGATCCGCTTCCGGCCGCGGCGGAAGTGCGCAACTTTGCTCTCTGGGTCAGCTCTGGGAAAGTGGGCGGAGCCAGAGAGCGAGTGATTGACGGTGACAAAGGGGCCCTTTCAGTTGAACATTTGGAGAGGTAATAAGTCACTAGTGGCTACTCCTTTGCTTCTCTGATATTTCACGTCATTACAGTGATATTGGAGTCCTGGTTTTTATTGATAAGACTAATTAGGATCAAGTTCCACATAACCTTAGTTCAACGCACCATAGTGCTCTATTGCCATAATTGTTCTTCCTTGACTGTCCCTTAAAAGCAAAGGAACCGGCTCACCCATAAAAGAATCCTCAGAAAACTACAGTAAAATGAAAATATTTCTTCCTTTTACATGTTTCTCTTAGGTGTTAGTCACAGTGCCAATAGATATGGCACAATGTCTTTAATCTTTGCACTCCAGAGACAGAGACCCCCCTGGAAATGGATGTGAATCCAAAGGCAGCCTCTAACTCACACTGTGGACCATGCTGGCTTCTAACAAACGATACTTTACCTGTTGCTGGAGGACTTCTCTCCAGGTTCCCCAAGCCCCGCAGTCCCACAATTCACTTATAAAATAATCACTCAGACGCTTATATCACTTATAAACTGTATGGCCGTGGCAGGCTTCTTGCTAACTGTTCTTTTATCTTAAATTAACCCATTTTTATAAATCTGTACCTTGCCGCGTGGCTGGTGGCTTACCAGAGTCTTTACATGCTGCTTGTCCTGGCGGTGGCTGCAGTGTCTCTCCACCTCAGCCTTCTGCTTCCCAGAATTCTCCTCTCTCCTTGTCCCACCTACTTCCTGCCTGGCCACTGGCCATTCAGTGTTTTATTTATTGACCAATCAGAGCAACAGATTTGATATACAGACCATCCCACAGCACTTTACCCTTAACATCCTATGTATAAACAAGCCTGGCTCACAACCAAAATATGAAATATTTTCATTGGATAGTACAAAGAGTAATGTGTTTGTGAGCATAAGTTGCATTTCATTCCTGAAGATTGCCTAATGGTAGACTTAGTAATGTCTGCAAGGCCAATGTCCTGGAGGTCAGGCAGCTCATTCCTCTAGGCTTCTAGGGTTTTCCATTATTTTCACTGAAATTTATTTTTGTTTACTTGCTTGAGTAACTTTGAGTATAGTTCTGGTATGAGAGATAGGAGAGCAAGTATCACAGGCTACCATTTAATAGCTGAAGGTAACTTTGAACTTCAAAGTCATCCTACCTTGCCCTCACAAATAAAGGAATAGCAAGTAGATACCACCATTCATTCACTAATGACAAAATCCCTAAAATAATTTGGAGTCATATACAAACTTTTTTTAAAAAATGCCTTCCACTCTTGATCAGATTTGTGAATCCACACCCAGGATATGCACATGGTTTCCAAAGGTGCTTCAATATGCTGAGCATTTAACTGCTCTTGTACCAGCTCTTCTAAAGCCTGTCATTTCTCTGTAGTTAAAGACCATTGCTGAACCCATACAGGCTTATCTGTTAATCGTTTTAAAGGTAGAGCTGTTAGTGTCTTTGAAAGATCAGTAGTTGTTGTACCCTGTGCTTGTACAATCTGGATGGCCAGTGACTGCTCTTTATAGCATTTCATAATATTTCTCTCAGAGACATGTATTAGTTTATTGTTTTGTTCTGAGTTTGGAGAAATGTTAATCTGAGTATTCCATTGTTGTAATAGAACATGACCCCATAAACTTATAGCTACAATAGATACATATGACTTAATTTTCTCTCTGGCCTTGAGGCCCTATACATTCAAGCTACGTTATGTTTTGTTTCACTTGAGATAGTGTTCCAATCACTAACAGCTGAACATATACCCCCTGAAAAGACCAATTTGGATGCCAAAATTCTGGTGCAATTATTGTAACATCTGCACTTGAGTCTACCAAACATTCCAAGAGAGTGTCATTTATTTCTTTTTTCTTTTTCTTTTGGTTTTTCAAGACAAGTTTTCATTGTGTATCTTTGTGTCTTTCCTCGAACTCACTCTGTAGCCCAGGCTGGCCTAGAACTCACAGAGATCCACCTGCCTCTGCCTCCCGAGTGCTGGGATTAAAGGGGTGCACCACCACTGCCTGGCAAGAATGTCATTTATTTATAATTTTTACAATTTCACCATGAGTTTCACATCTTTTTTACAAATGGAAAAATCCATGCCTTATGATACTATGCCATATGCCATATGATACATCCTTAAATCTCCTTAAATCTAAGGTTTCCACTGAAGTCCAATTAGCTTGTATAAGAACATTTGGCAGTTCTTAAGGTTACTGAATAGATAAAGTTTAGTTGTTTGAAAGCAGGCTGTCTCTCTGTAACTGTATAAATTAATCCTGAGTTAGGTTCACTTTTAAATTCTCCTGTCTGGGACTGAATTTCTTTATGATTCATTTTAACAGCTTTTTCCAAATCTTTTATCTTGGCACTTAAATTCACCAACCTTTTTAATGCTAAAATAAAAATGATTAAACAAATAATATTCATAATTGATGTTACATACATCCCATCAACATTAATTATTCTCTCACTTAATTGTTCCATTTTCAGAGTGCCTAATATGTTATCAAACAGTGCCACATTCCTTCCATTGTAAAAATGTTTCTCATTTTTTAATGTGGGAAAAATTCTCTTTTAACTAATTTCACCCATTAAGGCATCTTAATTGACTCACCAAGTCTGTCAACTGTGTAGAACAGTAGAATCCAAGGGAATTTCAAATCAGCTACCTAGTGTGGTGACAGTCTGGGATTGGAACCCAGAGATAGCCCACCACCCACCAGGAGAAAGAAAGCCAAAGAGAGACTGGCTATGTGCTTCAGCCTGAGCTATGAACCTGGGACTGAGCCAGGCGACATGTAAGCCCATAAATTGCTTTTTAATGCGTTCTTGCCACGTTTGTTGTGTGCCAATTGTAGATGAATTTCTAAGTGGTCTTATTAAATAAAAAACATGGAGCAAGATTGCGGTGGTATTGTGTTCCCCAAAATATTGTGTACTCTAATAAATTTATCTGGGGTCAGAGAACAGACAGCCACTAGATACAAAGGCTAGAAAATGGTGGCACTCACACCTTTAATCCTCACATTCCAGAGATAGAAATCCCTCTGGATCTCTGTGAGTTTAAGGCCACATTGGAAATAGCCAAGCATGGTGACACACACCTTTAATCCCAGAAAGCCAGCCTTTAATCCCAGGGAGTGGTGAAAGCAAAAAGATATATAAGGCGTGAGGACCAGAAACTAGAAGATTTTGGCTGGTTAAGCATTCAGGCTTTTGAGCAGTAATTCAGCTGAGACCCATTCCGGATGAGGACTCAGAGGCCTCCGGTCTGAGGAGACAAGACCAGCTGAGGATCCAGCGAGGTGAGATAGCTGTGGCTTGTTCTGTCTCTCTGATCTACCAGCATTGACCCCAATAACTGGCCTCGGGTTTGATTTTATTAATAAGAACTTTTAAGATTCCTGCTACACAAGATATAGGGGTGAAATCCTTAAAGATCAGGGAAATGGGGAAAGCCCCAGCTAACCATACCTCACCAACTCTGCAGCTTCCAATGCCAGTCACTTCCTTTCTACCCATATTACATATGCCTTGCTGTTCTGCCATCTGATTTGCTCTCTTCACCCAGCTACATCACTTCCTTTTCCTGCCCAGTTCTGTCACTTCCTGTCTGTCTATACAGATCTCCAGACCTCCATGGTTAACTAGTTTTGGAATTAAGGCATGTGCTACTACACCTGGCTCTGTTTCCAGTGTGGCCTTGAACACACAGAGATTCTGTCTGTCAATAATAGGATTAAAGGCGTATGCTAACATTACATGACTTCTGTGCTGTGGCTGGCTTTTTCCTCTGTTCTACAGGTAAGCTTTATTTATTACAGAACAAAAAAATATCACCACATTCCAACACAAATAAATATCACCACAGTCAGATCTGGGATTGTGCTATGCATCCTTCATGGTCTAAAATTCAGGGAATAACACGAATATGTGAAAAGTCTGCCTGCCTTCTTTCATCTAATACTGAGTGTAGATGGAATTGTAAGTTCCATCAAATGTCCCTTCTTAGAAAGTGTTAATTTTAAGGGGTTGTGTAGGAAACACTATCTTCATAGTCACAAAAGTTCCCAGGCTAAATTCTGTACAGAGTGTGATTTTTTTAGGAGCCATCTCCAGTTATTAAGTTATGTGAGTTAGCAAGCAGTACATCAACCACTGAAGAAAAGACTACTGGTGAATATTGTGAATCAAACCAAGGAAATAGAATACACTTTAACAACTATTTTATTGTTATATGATACAGGGCAAAAGGATGTAAATAACAAGAGTGGGTACTCATTTAACAAAATAAAGGCCAAGCTTGCATTTGAATATTTAACATCTAGTCTCAGGTGCAGCTAGTCTCTAGGTAAGGATTTTTCCCTCAGTAACCTTTGGTGTATACATACTGCCTCCTCTTTGATTATCCTGGTTGTAATCCTTTCCATAATCCAAAACATTCTTCATAAGAGATGGTGTCTTCCCCAAACATTTCAGTTTGACATCAATGTGCACATAAACCACCAAACATTGGGAGGTAAAGAAAGGAGGACAATGTCATAAATGACAGCAGTTCATTTTGATACCTCAGATCCTGGACTACAATTTCCATGATCATAATAGATAAGGTGCAATTCTGATTTTGAATGAAAAACTGAGGTAAATGACTGAGTTGGGTACTAGATGAGAACATCTGGTTTCCTAATCTGACCATAAGTTTAAAATTAACTTGCAGAGGGAAGTCACTGGTACTTATCTTGAGAGATGTACACTTGTATGTGTAAATCTGTCTTTCTGATTCTACATGACACCTGTCCTCCATGGTCTCAATGTTATTCATCAAATCATTGCATAGTACCACTGAAGGCATAGTTCCATTGAAGACTATTTTGTTTCTGAGACATCAAAGAGTATCAGAAACCACATGTTTTGGACACCTTACTGAAGTCTTAAACTCTGAATTTCTTTCTCAGAATCCAGAAGCAACCTATTTCTGTTCATGACAAACACTGACAAAGTTTGGTCTTCTGGTCATAGACACAGCGCTGAAAACATTGAGGGCAAAACTCTGTTCCAAAGGAGACTTTCTTGGGCTGTCTCTTGGATCTGAGTATATCCAGGAGATCAGGACAGAGTTTGGCAAATTTGTCAACAATGACGTGACCACTTTCACCATAGCATTCCAGTGGAGCAGGGTAAAACTCCTCAGTCAACTTGCTTAGGTGGGTCATGCTTTGGAGAAGTTCCTTCAGGAGAGACGTGGATAGGTCATTGTCATATAAGTTGACCCTGGTTAGCTGGAGGCACTGGCTCAGGGCAGGCAGGAGGGCACTGAGATGAGAGTCTCCCATCCTGCAGTGTTCTAACTCTAGGCTCTGAAGAGTGTCTCCTACATTCTTGAGGAGAAAAAACAGATGTGTGGGACATAAGTTAAATAATGCTACACCAAAGAGGTTCAGGTGCTTCAAATGGAAGAGTCTCCTGCACTGGGATAAGTGTTTCAAGTCTGACTGGGAGATCCGACAGAGACTGACAGAAAGAGTCTTCAAAGGGCTCTTGATACATCTAGGGATAAAAACAAGAGATTGGTTCTGTCACATGATATGAGAAGGCATTTTAATATAATCCATCATAGAGGGAAGTCAGGAGAGATATTCAGACTGGGCAGCAACCTGGAAGTGGGATTTATACAGAGAGGCCATGCAGAATTGCTGCTTATGAGTTGGCTCTCATGTCCTGCTCACCCTGCCTTCTTATAGAACACAGGACAACTAGCCCAGGAATGGCCACAGTCACAGTAGATTTTGTTTTCCCAAATTAATCTCCAATTACAAGAAACAGTCTTTAGGACTGACAAAGGCCTGATACTATGAAGGCATTTTTTGATTTGAGGTTCTTACTTCTCGATGACTCTATTATTTGTCAACTTGTTACAAAATCAGCCAGTATAGGGGACCACTAAAGCAAAGTCAGTATTTTTTAGAGCCAAAGACACAGTCTATTGGTGTCTGCTCACCAGAGTCACACCATTGCCTTCTCAGACCACTCACAATCACATATGATAGACTCAGAGCCCAACTATACAGCTTCTCATTCTCACTATGTCCGAGAACCGGAGGTAGCCAATACATCCCAGAAGGACACAACCAAGGAGGTCTAGTCCCAAATGGTTCTGGTGATGTCTTGGTCTGTGCCCTGGAGAAGTCAGTCAAGTCCTAACACTTCAAAAATAGCCTATGTCCATGATCTCAGTGTATCAATTCCTGAAACTGATCATCAGCCCATTGCCACCAATTTGCTGTCTACTGAGCCCAAAGCAATGCTCAAATCATCCTTTCCACCATGGGGAAATATAAATGGACAGTGGTTCCACCTGGGAACTATAACTAGATTACTGTTCACAAAGATATATAAGGATAGAGATCCCCAAGTAACATGTGCAGGCATGATTCTTCTTCACCTTAGGACACTATGCTCCTTCCTGTTCCCTTGCCATCAGAGTTAGCAGGACCAAAAGGAAGTATACTCAACACATACAAAGAGTCTACATCTGACACACTAGTTCATCTACTAAAAAGTTTTTTCTCTTCAATTCTCTAACAACAGCTCATTCGCTGATTGATAAACAGTCACTGAAGTAACTGAAGTTTTGACAAGTTAACATGGAATCAACACTATACTCAGATGTTGTAATGGGCAAGTTAACATGGAATCAAGACTATACTCAGATGTTGTAATGAGACCATCATTCTGAAATTCACAGTGACAGATTGGTCTCAGATGGTCACTAATCTCAACTGTACTAGAAGAAAGTTTGCTGTGGTATTATACAAAGCTCTTTATGCTTTCTTACCTGAACAACTGTTTCATGCGCTCACTGGAAAAGTAGACACCATCCATGGAGAGATGCTGTAGACAGTTGAGTTTGGCAATTTGGGAAATGAACCTGGCAGCACACTTCTCCTCTATGTTTGCCGAGGTATTTACAGCTTTGTCGGTGTTCGTGTAAATGCGAGCTAGATGGAGTCTGCGTAGGTTTCTCATCTGTCCAAAGCAAGTTGCAAAATGACTCAGTGTGACCAGAGACCAGTTTGTGGATAGTTCCAGTTCCTCAATGTAGTCCGGCTGGAAAGTTTTCAAGACCATCATGATAATGCCTAAAGGAGTCACACAGATTGACATCTTCATACAGCACAGCCTCACAGCACCTTTTCGCTGCTGGGCCCACTGCAACAAGTATGCTTGCTGTTCATCCAGGTTGAGTCTTAGGTCAAAATCAGTGACCACCTTCAGGAGCCGCCTCACAGCATATCTGAAATGGCCATTCCCTGTTTGCTTCTTACTCAATGTCCCTTTAGAGCAGTCTAAACCATGTATTCCAGGCCATACATCCCAGAAGACATTGTGTGTGTTTCTCAGGTCTAGTACTCGAAGCTTCGACCTTCTGTGAGGGGGAAAAAATGAAGTGTTACAATGCAAGAAGAGAACCAATATAGAGCCAGCTTTCATTTCCCTTCTCTGATGTTAGCAACAACACCTGTCAGCCAAGGGCTGTTTGCATGAGCTACATCTGGATGCTTCCGCTGCTTCTCCCCATTCACTTACTATTGATTTTTAATCGTATTACCTGGTGGAGAGGACAGGGGAGGCTATACTACTATGGCTACATCTACACTGAGGTACCCTGTACTTCTGAAGGTTGATTATATTATTACTCAATTATAAATAGAGCCTTCTACTTTTACCAACTTCAAAGTGGAGAACCACTCACACCTCCAAACCACCACTGACCCAATTCTACGTGACTCCTCTCGTTCTATACCAGTAACTCAGTGACTCCAATTGTATTATTCCTTGGCTATACCTGAAGTGAGCCTTGTCTGTCAACATGATGTCTACACCATCCAATACAGCTTGCAATATCATTCTGTCAGGGACCTTCATCATTGCTCCCACAGGGAGGCAGGCAAAGGGCCATACTGCCACCATTGCTGTCAGTATCTTCATATGTCTGCTCTTGAAGGCCTCCTTGAACAGGGACGGGAAGAACTCTGAGGGGAGCTGCTGCAGAACTGAGATGGCCAAGGCCTCATTCCTAAGCAGGCTCTTCATTGAGAGTTCCAGGAGTGTAGGTGGTGCCTCAAAGCTCATTGTGATGGGTCTTCAGACAAAAGTACCTGGTAAAACATTCAGGAGTCATTATTCCATACTATGTCTTAGAATTTTGTGATTTCCCCCTATCATCTAAGAAACCAACCTAGCCCAGAATGCCTGATCTAGCAATAGTCAAGAACTCAGTGTGTCTTCTTGTAATACCTGGTCATCTCAAACCCTCATCATCATCATAATGTGGAGTTCCTCATCAGAACTGACTCAGGTACAAATTAACATTGTCCCACCAGGTACTGGGCTCTGATCCTCTGATTCTCATTCCCCTTTGGAAAGATTATTCAGAAGCAAGCAATCAGACCAGCCTCTTGTTATGCCAACTAGAGACTGATCCCCTTTGAAGTCCATTAAGAAAAGAGAGTTCTAAGGTCACATGTACAACCCTCCCCTGTTCTACATTCAATCTACATGGCAAAGAATGCAGAGATTCGCACAAGGATCTGACCTCTTGGACTTTTATGATCCTGTCTCCTCAACACTTCCCTCTGTAGCCCCCATCCCATTGACATACTTCTATCTGACTGGGAGATTGATTTTACATCTGCTCAATCCTCTTTATGATTATATTTTCTTAGTGTATATTGACTGATCCATAGCTCCTTATGTGAAAACAATTTTTTTTTTCAAGCAGAATTTGAGGAGTCTTCAATCTGCTGATTGATTGAATTGTTTTTGCAGGTGTATTTACAAGCACATATGTATGTGTTTTATTTTGTATAAATTTTTTACTATTTATATTTTTATTATATATGGCCTATTTTAGTATGCATTTTAAGGTATATGTTTATATGTCTGTTTAAATGCATGTATTTTAGTAAACTTATATTTTATCTTGAGTGTTTTAGTGTGTGTACATTAGGGTGTGTATGTACACTTTACTGTGAGTCTGTGTATTTTAGTGTGTGTGTGTTCTTATACTTTTGTATTTTTTGTTTTGTTTGAAATTGAGATGCAGGCTTCACTCTTGTCATGATAAAACTGTCATCCAGCTTACTGTACATTTTTCAATTAATCATTAAGTTTACTAATTAGTTACTAATTAGCTCACTTTTTTGTGCAGGGTATGACCTGATAGATTGGCTGTCGAGTAACACCCTATCTAGATTACTCAGACCTCACACACAGCAATAAACCCACTTATAAAGCTTGGCCCTCATGTTTGGTAGTGTCCTTTTCTGTTTTTTTGAAAGAGCCAAGAGTACCCACAAAACACTATTAACAATGCTGACTATGACCTTGGATAAATAAGAAAGACAGTAGAAGAAAATCTTTCATTTAATTTTAAAAATATGGTTTTGTATATAGTGGAGGTTTGAATGGAATTGCCTATGTTTCCTAATCTGAAAGAGGGTATTGTGCAACCCTGGAATGTCCCTCTTGACAAGAATCAAGCTTGTCACTGAGAGGGTTCTCTGTTTTGGCACCCCTGGCCTACGGCACTCTCACTTTAAAACATTTAGTATATGACAGGCATTTTGGTAGAAGCCTGTTATGAAACCACTTTGGACAAAGCATTCAGGGAGATTTCAGGGCTGTTCTATTCTACATAGTGTATTTTAGGCTAGTCTAGGTTGTTATCTAATGAAATATGAAACATATTGATCTTTGGATCAGATGTTGGGTTTGATTCCACTACATAAGTGCTCCAAAAATGAGAAACGTGCCAAGGGTGTCTATTAAATTTCATCTCTTCATTCACCTATGTCTACCCTGGATCTGGCATCTTCTGTGATGTGGACCTTAATTCTACTCACCAGGTGAGACTAGTGTGTGTACCCAGAATCCTTTTTGGTTTTCTGTTTAAGTTTGTCTCTCAGACGATGTCAGATCAAATACTCAAGCCTAACACAACCCTTTTTTTAAATCTCAGCTCCCTGATCATATGAGACTTGCATCTTGTGTCCTGAAAACTATTAGTTATTCTGAAGATTATTTAGAAATTACAGTTAAGAGGAAAGATCAATTCAAACAACTGTAAAAACTCAATCTCTGGCCGGGCGGTGGTGGCGCACGCCTTTAATCCCAGCACTCAGGAGGCAGAGCCAGGCAGATCTCTGTGAGTTTGAGGCCAGCCTGGGCTACCAAGTGAGTTCCAGGAAAGGCGCAAAGCTACACAGAGAAACCTTGTATCAAAAAAAAAAAAAAAAAAAAAAAAAAAAAAAACTCAATCTCTGAAACATACTTTAAGAGACTACAAAGGATTCAACTATAGATCCTAACTTGAAATCCAGAATGAAGCTAGGATGCTATACAGACCAAGAAGGAGCTGGAATTCAAGGCTGTTAGTGCTGATCTTATATCTGCTTCCAAAATACCTCAAATGAATGAGGCTACTAACAAGTAAATTCCAGTCACATAGTCATTTCTTATTAAAACCACACCACACCAAGCAACACCTCACAAAACAAAACATAACAAAATGAATCCAAAACAATCCTCAAAATCTGTTTTTCCCATTTAAACGTAGGATGCTGAAATGTAGCTGAATTCCTAATAAGAACTCCTGAGTTCACAAAAGTCCTCTTGATGGAGGGGAGTGACTTACCTGATCTGGACAGTGGTGACAGGACTCCAGGTCGGAGCAGGACAAGTCAGTGAGTGACTCCAGACTATAGGATGCTGAGAGCTTTCTGAGGCTCCTCTGGCCCTTTTATACTCCTTTCCTTCATGCCCCCTCTATGTAGCCCCACCTCCCAAGATTATGCTTCCTTCTGATTGGGAGATTGAGTATCTATCCACTTAATCCGCTCTGTGATTGTATTTCCTTTGTGTTTTAGATTGAATCAAAGCTCCTTGTGTGTAAACAAAAATACAAAACTAAGGATAAATTGAAGAGATCATGGATTGATTGGTTAAGTTACACAGCATATGAGGACATATGTTTGTTTCCTTCTATGTGCATTGTTTTAGTGTTTATATGTAGCAAATTTCAGTGTTTTTTTTGTGTATGTCTTGGTGTTTGAGTAATGTATTTTTTTTATTATAATACACTTCAGCCTAAAATCTGCAATCTTATTCAACAATTAAGTCTCTGTCTACTTATAACTTTTGAGGTTGTTGTTTAGGTTGATTTGAATAGATCCACCCAAGGGGGAAATAAGTCTACACTAGTAATGAGGGTCTCATTCACTGGAACAATCCACAGTTACTCAGTTCTTAGTTATCCATCCCTGTATATATATATAATATATTTTTTGAGATGATGTTTCAGAACTCACTGTGTTGCCTATACTGGGCTCCAACTCTGAGCAATCTTCCAGCCTCAAAATGCCATGTGCTTTTGTGTGAGCTGCCACATCCAAGTGAGAATTACTCATACATAAACAGCATAGTTCTTAGAGTATGTTGTTGGTTCTGGGGTGTAAAAGACTGTTGCTTGTGAGAGAACTGACATGCAATGTTCAGAATGTCATTATCACGGAATAGTGTGGCTTGATCTCTATCATGTACCTATTCTGGAGTTTAAGAGCTGTGCTGGATCCTTTTTCAGGCACCTGCTGGGTTAGCTATTTGGAAGAGTGAGACAGCAGAATGATGTGAGCTCAATAATTTTCTGCCAGAGATATTGGGGATGTTGACCAGTTGATAGAGCTTTTCTTTGGCATGTGAATATTTATTTTAGCTGGATTCAGGGGGATACTTAAAAGTATGGTGCACCCTAATAAACTTGTCTGAGGTCAGAAAACAGAACAGCCATAATATTAAACATAGAGCCAGGCATTTGTGGTCCACACCTTAATCCCAGCACTCTGGAGGCAGAGCCAGGATGATCTCTGCAAGTTCGAGGTCAGCTTTCCTTCAGAGTGATTTCCAAGAAAAGAACTCAGCTGCACAGAGAAACCCAATCTCGAAAAACCAAAAAAAAAATGGGGGGGGGGGGGGCACCAACTGAGGAATTGGCAAGGTGAGGTGGCTGTGGCTTGTTTTGTATCTCTGATCATTCAGCATTCTCTCCCTCTCCCCTCTCCCAAAAAAGTCCGCAGGGAACCATGACCATGACTAACAGCAAATTTGAAATCTTCAAAAGGCTGATGGGACTCCACAACAATGATTCCACATGGACTATGGTAAAACCATTAAGCTGATTAACACCATGGAAAGATCGACTTTGGAAGACAAAATGCTCAGGACAATTATCAGATGGCTGGCTGAGATGATCCAAATTCATGACTACTTAAGCAATTACTTAAGACAGCCCTGCACTTTCCCATTAAGCAGAGACAGGACAAATGATACATCTAAATCTCTCAGTACTTGACAATCCAAAAAATTTCTTTTCAGGATGTCCTAAACATGTCCTCGCTCCCAAAAAGTAGGAAGTAATTTTAAGAAAACAACACCCACATTCCCAAGAGGTGGGGTGGGTAGATTTGTTGGCCATTCAATGACTTATGGATAATTGTCATTGTTTATAATGGTTGATTACAAGTTGTTAATGGTTAATAGTCAGGAAAAAAGCTGAACAAGGAGATTAGATTCAGAGTTTTTGTTTTAAAAAAATAAAAGAAAATATAGATATGAGGTAGATCATTGAATCTACTCTGAGAAAAAAAGATATATAAATAACAGGATAAATGAGTAGATCATTGAATCTACTCTAAAAGAAGAAGGGGAAGATATAAAAATGACAATAGATAGATTATTGAATCTATTTTGAAAAGAAAAGAGATAGAATATATTTATGATAAGATCAAAGGTCAATTATTGAATCTTCTTTTAAAAAGGAACTACTTGTTGTCAATAGGATAAGTGATATTTTTTTTTGTCTTAGTTTATCAAATGTTACTGGACTGGACATTGTTAATATATATAATGGAGTTTTTTGTCTGACTCTGTCAAATGTTAATGGACTAGACATTTTAATGTAATTCTTGAATGTATATAATTTGTATACTTATTGGATATGGTTTTTCTTGTATTACTCATAAGCTTTTTAAATTTTAGACAAAAAAGGGAAAATATAGTGATAATGTATTCCCCCAAATATTATGCCACCTAATAAACTTATCTGGAGTCAGAAAACAAAACAGCCACAATATTAAACATAGATGTTAGGCAGTGGTAGCACAAGCCTTTAATCCTAGCATTCCAGAAAGAGAGATTACCCCTGGATCTCTGTGAGTTTAGAGCCACAGTGGAAACAGCCAGGCATGGTGACACACCTTTAATCCTGGGAAACGATGGCAGAAAGTAGAAAGGTATTTAAGGCATGAGGACCAGGAACTAGAGACTGGGTAAGATTTTAGGGTTTCAGCAACAGTTCAGCAGAGATCTATTTGAATGAGGACTCAAAGGCTTCCATTCTGAAGAAACAGAATCAGCTGAGGAATTGGCAAGGTGAGGTGGCTGTAACTTGTTCTGTTTCTCTGATCATTCAGCATTCACACCAATACCTGGCTCAGGGTTTGTTTTTATTAATAAGATCTTTTAAGATTAGTACTACATAAAAGTGTGAGTCTTTTTTGGGTTACACATTGAAACAATTTCTTAATGAAGAATACTGAGCATTATGCCCAGTATCCAAAGCAGGGTGGCGGCAAGACCTGGAAATTTCAGGGAGTTCACAAAGGACTCATCATCTGTTGTTCTCAACGTCTCCATTCCACTTAATGTCAGCACTGAGAGCCACTCACAAACATCCACCTTGCAAAGTTCATCATTGTCCCATGAAACTCCAAGTGCTGCTTAAAAACAAAAGTTAAAAATTATTGAATTATATTAAAAACAGAAATTTAATAATGATACTGTTGAAGTCCCAGGAAGAGCCTTTGACTTCAAAGTTAACAAAAGCACACATATTGTTTTGTATGCATTTTCTGAATTTTTAGAGCCTGGCTTTTATTAGCTCCACAAATAAAGTTATGATAACCTTGAATCCCAGGCTAACCATCTCAATCTTGTGAGTGGTGAGATTGCAGATGTGAACCAATGTGCACCATTTGTGGTGTTGTGAAATACAACCGAGGCTTCACGTATGCTAGAGAAGCCTTCTACTATCTGAAACACATCCCAACATTTTTGTTGAGGAGAATATTGTCTGGAAAATTTTATGTAAGATCTCTGTAGTCACATACCTCCTCAAAAACAGACAACTACACTTTGACTCCAGGTCATTTTAAGTAGTTCATAAGCTACTGATTAGTTTATTGATGTAATTTGGTTTTGTGAGGGTGGTCAAAAAGTCAGTATGTAGCCCCACCTGACTGAATAATTTATATCTACATGCCTCAAAAATTGAGATACACCCACCAGAGGCATACGACATAAAAAGTTTTCTCTCTTGTAACTAAAGGTCTTAGTATGGAGCCCAGACTGGCCTTTAACTCACTCTGCATACCAGTTCTCCTTCTTGAGCTTCTCAGTGTCTGAAACACTGGTGTGATCCTATGAGACATTATTGACAACCTTTTGTTTACTTAAGTTTACCAGTCTTTGTTTTCCTGAGGCATAGTCTCCTTTGGTTCAGGGTAGCCTGCAACTCACTAAGTCTCCTGTGTGGCCCACATTCTTTATAGATGTCAGCCTTTAAAAGAGTAAAAAAATGGAGTAATAAACCAAACAAGGTATTGTAGGCAAGCAGGCAGGAGAAGGCATGGGAAGGACAGTTAGGAACTTGCAGGCTGCCTCAGTTTATTTAGGAAGTATACTATGTTTCAGATGGAGTCAACTAAAAACACACTCTGGAGGATGTAAAAAAAATAGGAGCTAAGGCAAACATCAGGAGAGAAGAGGAAACTTCCAAAGTTGCGAATTTGTACATGTCTAAGACAGAAAGCATTTATTTTATGTTAAGTGTAGGAGTGTTTTCCTTATATGTGTAACATCTCTGCACCAAATGGAGCTTAATGCCCATGGAGGCAGGAAGAAGGCAATGGATCATCTGACACTGGAATTGGAGATTGTTGGAGAATGGAAACCCAACATTGTTCCTCTGAAAAACCAGCAAGTGCTGTTAATCACTGAACTATTTCTATAGTTGCTAATTCACATAATTTTTATTAAACTTAAATAAAGTTTTAATTACTGATTTTGAGTGTACATTCATGTGAGCATGCCATGACACACACATATAACTCAGCAGACAACCTATAGTTAGTATTCTCCTTCCAAAAATGAAGTCTAGACATGGCAAAGATCCAGGCAGCAATTTTACCTGATGAGGATTTTCAAAGGTGATGCGTGTGTTTTGTTTGTTTCATTCTTCAAAGCCAGGTGTTTAGTGCCAGACGATGATCCAGATAAATGGGAGGATGGAGGCAAGAGTATGTTGGCAATTGAATCCGCAAGAGACAGATCAATCTGGACAGTATCATAAGAACCAGACTCAAGCTGGGCGATGGTGACATAAGCCTTTAAGCTCAGTCCTCAGGAGGCAGAGTCAGGTGGAACTCTGTAAGTTTGAGGCCATCCTGGTCTACAGAGTGAGATCCAGTACAGTTACCAAAAGTACAATGAGAAACCCTGTCTCAAACACAGACACAGAGACACAAACACAGAGACACAGACACAGAGACACAAACACAGAGACACGCACACAGACACACACACACACACACACACACACACACACACACACACAAGACTCAAGCAGGTTGACATGGCTGGGATGAAGCTGGTTTGATACATTTATTTGCAGCATGCACCTGGCCTTTGGATTAATTTTAAGCACCCATGAAACTGATTGTCCAGCAAGCCTGTAATTTCACCACTGTGAGGGGTTGGGATGAAAAAAAAAACAATGCACTGAATCCATGCCTGGGTGATGTGGTCATGCCTAGCCTGGGTGAGGAAGACACAAAGCAAAATGGGAAAGGAGATTCAAGCAAGTGATAAATATTGGAGCATTGTGTCTGGAAAGTAATCATGTTGGTAATCACTTCATTCAAATTTTTACTTGTAAGTGGAGTATACTTGTTGAAGGATTCTTCACAATCATTTATCTAATCTTTGTCACTCAGCGCCCAATCGTGTTGATGAAAAGTGCATGTATAATGTCTAGTCTCTATGTATAATAAACAAACTGATGAAGAAAAAATAGTATGATACAAAATCTGTTATTGCTCCAAAATTTTGCAGGTAAAGGGGCACATAAGGAGTAGCTTCACAGAGGGCCAGAGCATAAAACAGAGAGAAGTTACAATCACAGAATTATGATCGGACCATGAAGCCAAAAGCATGACATTTGCCCACACATTGGGAGTTTCTATTTTATATCAGCTATCCAGTAGGTGGGAGCTTTGAGGAAAGAGTCCCTGCAGTGAGGTGTCTTGCATGCTGGCCCTGATGTTAAATGTTAGCAATATCAGACTCTGGATTTTATGGTTAAAAGACAATTTCACTACAGGATATTCAGGATAGGGGCACTGTGGGCACATCCAATCTGTAATAAAGGATCAGGTTGAAAGAAGTGAATGTGATGTTAGTAAGATTCCAAGGTGTTTAATGATGAGAGGGAGTACTGTAGCTTCATCCCCCTTTGTGAACAGCTGTGTATTTTCCACATCTAATGCCACAGGACTCTCCAGTCCTTCAATCTGGGTTCTAGCTGAACAGATCAGTGACTGAGGAGGACATCAAACAGTACTCCTACAGAAAGGGTCTAATGTTTCTTAACAGCTGCCATTATTGAGAAATACTAATTGGCCTTTACAAGTTTATAATTGTCTCTCAATTCCATGTCATCATTTAGAAATGCAGAATTCTCTTTCTGACTCCATAGAGCACCTGTGCCCTCATTCCATTGCTCAGCACATCAAACATAGAACATGTGATCTGAACCTACTACAGACCATTTTCTTTCTAATATATTGGATACTGTGTAAAGGCAAGTGCTCTGGGTCCCCTTGATGAAAGAACTGTCACTAGTATGCCAACATCCACACAGGTTTTAAATTTACCTTATTGAGGTTATGAGAAAATAGAAAACATCTCAGACATGGGTGCAGAAATGGCAGGAATGAAGGATATGTGTCCTATGGTGGACATACAAAAGTCACATGAAAACACTCAACACATTTATTACATATGAACTCGGGATAGCAGTTACAGATAATCATGGTCAGGTATGTCTATTGGCAATATTCTCAAACTGAAATCATCCAAGAGAAAGAGACAATGCTTTATACTTTCTTCACAGTGATCCATCCTGGCACCAAGGGAAGACCTAGCCTTTCCGGTGAGTCTCAAGGACTAGAGACTATAATATGCTTATGCTCATATTAGACATGCACATTCACTCGGATTTTACACACTCCCCACACAATGATTCGATTCCTCAGAATGAAGAAGCAACATTCCTCAACTTACTTAGAGCAATGGCAATGTCTGGTTTCCAGGTCAAAGACACAGTACTGAAAACAATTAAAGCAGATGCCTGTAACAAAAAAATTTCCTTCATCTGCATTTCAGCCTGGAGTATATCTAGGAGTGCAGGACAAATTTGATCAAATTAGTTTACAAGCATGTTGCCCATGTCATCATAGCACTCCAGATAGGCTGGGTTCACCTCCAAGGTCAGCTGGTTCAGTTTGGATGTGTGATGCAGAAATTGGTGTAGGACATGTAGAGAGAGTTCATTATCATATAAATTAACCATGATGAGCTGGGAGCATTGGCTCAGGGCAGGTAGCAGTGCACTGACCAGAGGATCTCCCATCCAACACTGATCCAAGTCCAGGGTTTGCAAGGTAGCTGTGACTCTTTCAAGGACAACTCCAATAGGCGCAGAGCATAAATAACTCAAAAATACAGAATTCAAGTTGATATGTTTGCCATCACAGATATGCAGGTAATTGCACAGATAATCTAAGTCTGCTTGTGAGAACTTGCAGTGAGTGATGGACCTAGACTCCCAAGGGGGTCTACAGGCACCTAAGGACAGACAAAGACATTAGTTCTGACAAATGGTGTCGAAGAGGGTTGCTAGAATTGACAGCAATATGAATGACACTTGTGCCAAATTCAGTCTTTTCTCATGATGTAGGTCAACCACCAGGACAGTGACTTCTGTGGTCTGCTTACACAGCTCAGAGCATGACAGTCTGAAGGTTGTGAGTATAAGCAGTGAGTATAAGCATTTCTATCCTGAGAAATGCTGACAAATCACAGCAATTGCCATATCAGGTCAGCATTGTGCGTGTAGGACGAACTACCTACTCACCAAACCAGATACAGTTATTTCTCTAGGATGTCCCTGGAGAGTACCCTACTTCTGTTCCTCAGCATCAGCATGTCCCAGTCACTCACTTTTTACTCCACGTGTCACACAATTCCCACCTACTCAACTCCTTTCTAGACTCCAAACAATTTTTTTTCATGTGAATAATTGAAGGCATGCTCTTAACTGTTCACACATTAGAACAAAGGTCTCATCTCAGGTATGCTATGTCTTGATCACTGATAGGGTCACAGTGGCCGGAATTTCAAAGTAAAACAGGAAAATTTTCTATGATCTGATGGACCCTCTTCATCCGTCCTTACCTGAGCCACTATGTCAGGTGCCCTTTTTGAAAGTAGATATTATGTAAAAAGAGATGCTGGAGACAGTGGAGTTTGGAGAACTGAGAAAGCAGTGTGTTTATTAATTCCTCATCCTGCTCTGCAGAAACAGCAAAACTGATGGGCTTCTTGATCTTCCTGCATGGGGTTTTGAAGATTTCTCACATTGTGAAGTCCACAACGTGTCATGTCTCCACCTACTCAGCTGCAGCTCCAAAATACACTCTAGATCTAACAATTTGAAGATCTCTATGACACTGCGGATAGATGATAACCTAATATGCAGCTTCCTGTAGCATAGATGAACAGAACCTTTTCTCTGCTGGGCCCACTACAACAAGTATGTGACACATTCATTGAACCTGCCCTCAGTGAGTCTGATAACCATTAACACCAACAAATGAATTTTTTTCACTCCACACTCAGATCAGAACTTTTCTGGCTGCTTCTTCCTCATGACAAGTGGTGAGCTGTCTCTTTCATGGGTTCCAACCCATATCTTCCAGAAATCTTGATGCAAATTGTTCAAATCAACTACACAGAGTTTCTACCTCCTGTGGGTGAAATGGGTAGAATTCTCAGAAGATAAGACAATTCATATCTTGAAGTATGCTTTTCCAAACTATTCTCCTCATCACATTTCCTTTCCAAATCTGATATTTTCCTATGCCAAGGCTCATGACCAGGGTCTCTCACTCAGTGAATAGACATCTATGCCAGATAGGTATTTGCATCCCTTCCTCACTTCCCTTCATTCTATTGCTCTTAACCAAGTCACATTCCCATTGTACCTGCAGAATGTGTATATTCTACTGTGTCCTCCACACTTGCCATTATTTTCCCAGATGGCTGAGAAAGGGCATAAGGCTTTCCAATTATCTCAGATGGTGTTTTCTGAAGCCTCTGATACAACTTTGGCTGCATACTCTCTTTTCCTCCTTGTTCCTTCTCTGCATACTCAGTACCTTCCTCCACTCCAGTGGGTTTTGCCCACCTGGGATGAACCTTCTGTGTAATCAGCACATCCAGTCCATCAAACAGAGCCTTTAAAGTCTCTAAGTGAGGGAACTCTATAGGGGAACCTATGGGAAAGCATGGAAAGGGCCAGGTAGCCCTCAGGACTTTGTACATAGCCTCAAACATTCACCTATTGATCCTGGCTAGAACAAATTAGGGAATCTGTGAAATGGACACTTTTTTTTGATGACTTCCATTGTCGGCTATTGCCTGTCCCGGAAGTTAGGGAAAGGATGCAGGAGAGCTCCAAGCTCAGCCTCTCTAGGGCACAAAGCCAGACAGGATGGGAAACAACTACAATAGATTTATTAATCATTCAATAGCCATGGCCATGATCTGTAAATCATCAGAAAAGACATAGCTGTGACATGGAGATAATAATTCTCATGTTGAATGCAGAAAGATCACTACTTTAATTTCAACTTTAGATACTTCTGGAGCTGAAGGTACAAATCAATCAAAAGCATGACTCCATCTCAAAACAAGCAAACAAACAATCCAAAACTGTGTATATACATAGCAACTAACACAACTGAAAGAATATATAGACAGACTGAAGATAGATAGATGACAGATAGATATATAGATGTAAAGATTATACATAAATAAATAAATAAATAAACAAACAAACAAATAAGACTCAGTGTTGGTGAGTTTTTCGATGCAGGGGCTCTTGACTTTTTGGTGAGTTTCATTTTTTGGCTTTCACAAAGGGAATCCTATCAAGATAAACACCAAAATAAATCACTAACTTCCTATATGTGTGGCAAAAAGTCTATTTAGAAGGCACTATTTGATGCAGAGTTGAAGTATGGTGAGAGAGAGAGGGGAGGGAGGGAGGGAGAGAACGAGCCCACTGTTGGGCTATATTGAGCTGTTTTCATGTATAATCTGCTGTGTTAAAGCAATGGTCTTTACCTTTATTTTTACTTTACATTTACATAGGTAAGTGGGTACTGAGTATGTTTTGAGATTTGACATTGTTTAAAAATTAGATTGATAGTTCTTTACACTTTGATATTAGAAAAGGAAGGTTAATTAATGTAAAAATATATATCACTATTCATGTATAACCTGCAAAGGAAGACAATTTCTCTGGACAGTAAACAAATATACAAAAGGAATGAAAGTTAAATGTGGTGGGATTGAAATTGTATCACAAGCAGCTGGGTGTGGTGGCAGGTGCCTTTCACACTCCAGGAAGAAACATGAAACTCTCAATGGCTTTGGACCCAGCCTGAACTAAAGAGTGAATTCCAGGCAAACCATAGCTGTATAGTGAGACCCTCCTTTAAAAACAAACAAACAAACAAACAAACAAGCAAACAAACAAAAACACTGCATTTACAATCAAAACTAATATCTTCAATCAATTAAGCTTAAGAGACTTTCAAACCTTTCTGTCCCATCTTCTCTCTAGTGTCTCTGGATCTAATAGAGGATCTCAATGTAGAAAAGTTACTCAGTGGTTATGAGAGACAGTATGAAGACTATAAACACAGGGCCAGTCAGTTACTCTAGGCTGCATGACTCTCAGTGTCTTCTTGACACTGACTGCAGAAGTTAGACTTCTTTCCCTTACAAATATACCTCCTAAGCCAGAAGGTGGTGATGCACACCTTTATTGTCAGCACCCGAGGCAGGGGTAGGCTGTTCTTTGTGAGTTCCAGGATGTCAATGCCTGTTACATAAGAGATCCTATCTCAAAAAAGAAAAAAAAAACACAAAAGAAAACAAACAAACACAGTTTTTGAGCTGGAGGGATGGCTGAGCAGTTCAGGTCACTGGCTGTTCAATGTGGTATTACATACTTTGTTGACTCCCATGGGAGGCCTGCCCCTTTATGAATGAAGAAAGAGTAGATGGGAAGAAATAAGACAGAAGGTCGGGGGAAGAAACATGACAGGAAAAGGGAGGGGAAACTGTGGTTGATATATAAAATAAATAAAAATTTTAATTAAAAAATACTGTTAATGATAAAAAGCTCATTGACTGTTTTTCCAGAGGTCCTGGATTCAATTTGCTGCATCATCATTATGGCTCAAAACAGTCTATAATTGTCTATAGTCCCATGGATTCTAATTCCCTCTTCTGGTACGCATAAGTACATGAAGACAAAAATACACACACACACACACACACACACACACACACACACAATATTTTTGAACAACAACAAACTAAACCAACTATCCTCCTTGCCCTTTCTGCCAACCAAGACCTGCTATTTTATTGTATACATGCACCACATCAGATAATATGTGCAACTTTTTCAGTATCTAGATTTACTGTGAACCTCTGGGAAAGCCAAAATATCAAGACAAACCTAAAAGTTGAGAGCTCACTCAATGAATCACTCCTACATTAAGTTTTATTTTATTTATTAAGTTGCTATTTTTGTACTTTGTTTTTGATCAATTTTTGAGTGAATGTCTTACTCTGTGTCTTAGATTGATTTGAAACTCCAAATTCCAGCAAGCCTCCTACCTCAGCCTTCCACCTCATAGTATGACAGTTGTTAAGCAAACACAACAGGTGAGTTCAATGTGACCAAGGTTGTTCTGAGTATGAGTCACCTCTGTGTTGCCTGTTTCTGACAATACACATGCACACATCATCACCTAACAATGTCCCCAAGTACCAGGTGAAAAACTCTTTTCAAAACAGTGGAATTTGCTCTAGATTAAAGAGCTGAGTTGAAAACTCTGTCAGTCATCTGTTGTTATCTACTCAAAAGGCTGACACAGTTGTCAGACTTGCATCTATTAATGTTAGGCAAGGGTTCTGGAGATTTAATCAAGAGAAATGGGGGTTGCACTTCAATCATAAACCCTGGCTCTTTTTTCACCATTATAGGAACTCAAGATCCGAGGAAATGCCTGTCTTTACAGAACTCCAGTGATTCAGGCCTGTGGATCAAAAACCCAAGGTCATTTTTGCTGTCTAACAGGTTATAAATCAGCCCGAGCTATATAAAACATTTAGTCAAAACAATTTTAAAATTATGTCGCAGAGGGTCATGGGGTCATTGGCTCTCTGACAAAAGAGGGTGATTCAGAAAGTAACACTTCATTCCTCTCAATAGAGAACAGGAAATCAAGAATGGGAGATGAGCCAGGCATTCACACACACACACACACACACACACACACACACACACACACACACACACACACACATTACCAAGCATTTGGTTACAGAGGATGGCAAATGGCTGTAAATTTATGGCCAGACTGTTCTACATAACAAATTTCAGAATGGCCAGAGCTACATTATTTCAAAACATAATGGGGTTTAAGACAGAATGTTCGCTCAAACTTATCACAACTGGAATCAAAAATTTTACTTTTGTTCATTTTGAGCAAATAAACTAAACTAAATTTGAGCATCAAAACAAACAAATAATAATTAGTCAAGTGTGGTTCTGTAGCCTTTTAAACTCAATGTTCCTTAGGCAGGGGAAGACTGATCTCTGTGTGTTCAGGGCCAGGTTGGTCTATAAAGTGACTTCCAAGCCAGGCATGTCTACATCGAGAGAACTGTAGCAGGAATCTTAGATGGTCTTATTAATAAAATCAAACCTGAGGCCAGGTATTGGGGTGAATGCTGGAAGATCAGAGAACCAGAACAAGCCACAGCTACCTCACATTGCCAGTTCCTCAGCTGGTCTTGTTTCCTCAGTCTGGAAACCTCTGAGTCCTCATCCAGAATGAATCTCAGCTGAACTGTTGCTAGAAGTCTGAAAGCTTAACCAGCCAAATGCTTAATCAGCCAAATGCTTCTAGTTTCTGGTCTTCACACCTTGTAAATCTTTCCTCTCTACCGTCACTCACTGGGATTAAAGGCTCACTTTCTGAGATTAAAGGCGTGTGTCACCATGCTTGGCTGTATCCTTTAACAGACAGATTTCTGCCTCTGGAATGCTAGAACTAGTGGCAAGTGCTACCACTGCCTATCCTAAGTATCTAGTGGCTTTTCTGTTCTCTGACCCCAGATAAGTTTATTAGGGTGCACAATATTTTGGGGAACACAATATCACCACAGAGAACCTGTCTTCATAAATATTCAGGAGCAGGAGAGATGGCTCAGGTATTTAGAGCATAGATTGCACTTTCAGTTCAATTATCAGAACACAAGGTAATACATGAGCACTTGAAAACACAGATAAGGAGACATTTAACTCCTCTAGCCTCTGAACTTCATCTCTATGAACATTTCTCAACACAAACACATATATACACATAACTAAAAATGTAAAAATATATTTAAAAAGTGAAATAAATGAAGTTTCCGCATATTACAATTAATGAATATATATGTGTGTGTATACACTAAAATAAAACTAAAAATGACAATATATATATATACAGTTTTTTGCTGTGTAGCTTTTGAGCCTGTCCTAGAACTTGCTCTGTCGACCATGCTGGCTTCTAACTCAAAGAAATCTGCCTACCTCTGCCTGGCTCCTTCATTAAATATTTTAAGGTGTATTTATTTTATACATTATGATTTTTTGTCTGTACTTGTATATATGTATATATGTGTATGTTTGTACACCATTTGTATGATTTGTTCTTCTTGAATCTAGAAGAACATGCCTGATTTTCATGATCTGGAATGAGAGAAGGATGTGATTCACTATCTGTGCTCCCTGTATTGAACTCCAGTCATCTGATGCAACATTCAGTATTCTTAACTGTGTATGCACTTCTCCAGCCCTTCATTTTTAAACCTTTATGATCTCCTATTTTACATGGTATTGCATACATAATACAAGTAAGCATTTTACACTGGGCAAACCCACAGCCCCTTTCAAATTTATTTCAACATTCATTCAGTAATTAATTAGTATATTTGTTAATATATTTGTGTTTTGGGGAACAATATCTCACTCTGTAGTGTAGACATCCCTGGAATTCTTGGAGTAGATAGCCTAGTTGCAAATACATGGAAACATGCCTGCCTGCCCCAGTTTTGTCAGTACTAGATTATGGAAATGAGCATGGAACATGTTATTGCTGCTTTTATGCATAAGAAATGCATGTGAGTCCAAAGGCAGCCTCTAACTCATACTGTGGACCATGCTGGCTTCCAACAAATGATACTTTGCCCTTAACATACTATGTATGAAAAAGGCTGGCTCACAACCAAAATCTGAAATATTTACATTGGATAGGACAAAGAGGGATGTGTTTGTGAGCATAAGTTGCATTTCATACCTGAAGATTGCCTAATGGTAGACTAAGTAATGTCTGCAAGGCCAATGTCCTGGAGGTCAGGCAGCTTATTCCTCTAGGCTTCTAGGGTTTTCCATTGTTTTCTCTGAGATTTATTTTTGTTTGCTTGCTGGAGTGACTTTGAGTATAGTTTTCGTCTGAGACAGGAAAGCAAGTATCACAGGCTACTATTTAATAGCTAAAGGTAACTTTGAACTTCAAAGTCATCCTGCCTTACCCTCACAAATACAGGAATGACAGGTAGATGGCACCATTTACTCACTTATGAAAAGTTCCTAAAAGTGTTTGGAGTCATATACAAACTTTTTTTTAAATGGCTTCCACTCTTGATCAGATATCTGAATCCACACCCAGGATATCCACTTGGTTTCCAAAGATGCTTCAATATGCTGAGCATTTAACTGCTCTTGTACCAGTTCTCCTAAAGCCTGCCATTTCTCTGTAGTTAAAGACCATTGCTGAAGCCATACAGGCTTATCTGTTAATCGTTTTAAAGATAGAGCTGTTAGTGTCTTTGGAAGATCAGTAGTTGTTTTGCCCTGTTCTTGTATGGCCAGTGACTGCTCTTTATAGCATTTCATAATATTTCTGTCAGAGACATGTATTAGTTTATTGTTTTGTTCTGAGGTTGGAGAAATGTTAATCTGAGTATTCCATTGTTGTAATAAAATATGGCCCCATAAATTTATAGATATATTAGCTACATATGACTTAATTTTTCTCTCTGTCCTTCTGGCACTATACATTCAAGCCATCTTATGCTCTGTTTCACTTGAGATAGCGTTCCAATCCCTAACAGCTGAACATATACCTCCTGAAAAGACCAATTTGGATGCCAAAATTCTGGTGCCATTATTGTAACCTCCTCACTGTGTCTATCAAACATTCCAAGAGAATGTTATTTATTCATAATTTTAAATTTGATCTTTGCTCATTTATAGAAGTTTGTCAAAATTTCACTTCATGGTTTCTCCTGAATTCCCTGTTTATTCCAAAAGGCATTAGTTTTAATTGCTCTGCAAAGGGGTCTCTTCTATGATGGGTGGAAAGGCCTAAATAGAATTTGTCATGGGGGCCTGTGTTAGTCCCCACAGGGAGTTTCCCAATGGCAGAAGCAAAGAATTACCTAGTCTGTCCTTGCTGATCTATATTCATTAGTCCAAAATTTACTCTTATCACACCTTCTGCATATCCAGAAGGGAGGGGCATTCTGTTGCCATTTTCCTTGAATAAACATTGTTTCTAGGAATGCCCTGTTTACAGCCCTTATCAAATGACCTTGTTTACTGCAATTAAAACATCTGACATCAATATTTTTCCTCAAAGCTTTTCATATCACATCTTCTATCCACATATTGTCATGGTCATGTGACTCAATATTAATTGTGTCTCTTACCCAATCTTCCAATTGTGCTGATCTTGAGTTTAACATCCCGATTACTCTTTTGCATGCTGTATTTGCATCCTCAAAAGCCAAAGATTTGATTATTATCTGTCTAGCTGCTGATTTGGTGTCATTCTAGTTACTGCTGAAGACAGCCTTTGTAAGAAATCTGTGAAGGATTCTCTGGGGCTTTTTATAACTTTCATGAATGACTCGTTTTTTTTTTTGCTTCCTCAGTTCTGTCACACACATTCATGGCTGGCATGCAGCATACAATTAGGGTTTGGTTATCATGTAATCATTGCCTTTGTATATCAGCAATACCACCCTCTTCAAGAGTCTAATCCTGGAAAATTTCCATACCTCTAGTCTTACATTGTGGATTTATAATTTTAGCATCCACTTTAAACCAGGTTCTGCATTGTCACTGTGGACTGGCCTCTGGGGCAGCTGTAATTAATTCTTTCCTGTCCTGAGAGATAATTCTATTACAATTTCACCATGAGTTTCATATCTTCTTTACAAATGGAGAATCCATGCCTTATGATCCTATGCCATATGCCATATGATACTTCCTTAAATCTCCTTAAATCTAACATTTCCACTGAAGTCCAATTAGCTTGTATATGAGCATTTTGCAGTTCCTCTAAGGTTACTGGATAGATTAAGTGTGGTTGATTGAAAGCAGGCTGTCTCTCTGTAACTGTATAAATCAATCCTGACTTAGGTTCATTTTTAAATTCTCCTGTCTGGGTCTGAATTTCTTTATGATTCATTTTAACAGGTTACATACATCCCATCAACATTAATTATTCTCTTACTTAATCGTTCCATTTTCAGACTGCCTAATATGTTATCAAACAGTGAATACATTCCTTCTATTGTAAAAATGTTTCCCATTTTATAATGTGGGAAAAATTCTCTTTTAACTAATTTCACATTTTAAGATATCTTAATTGACTCACCAAGTCTGTCGAATGTGTAGAAGTGTGAGGGAATTTCAAAGCAGCTGCCTACTGTGGTGGCAGTGTGGGATTGGAATCCAGAGACAGCCCACCACCCACCAGGAGAAAGAAAGCTGAAGAGTGTCTGGCTATGTGCTCCAGACTGAGTGGTGCAAATAGGCCTGAGCCAGGGGACCTGTAATCCCACAAGTGGCTTTTTAAAGAATTCTTGCCACATTTGTTGGGTGCCAATTGTAGATGAATTTCTAAGTGGTCTTATTAAATAAAAAAAACTTGGAGCCAGATATATGGGTGAAATCCTTAGAGATGAGGGAAATGGGGAAAGCCACAGCTAACTTTACCTCACCAACTCTGCAGCTTCCAAATACCAGCTACTTGCTTTCTACACACATCACATATGCCTTACTTTTCAGCCATCTGATTTGCTCTCTCCACCCAGCTACATCACTACCTCTTCCTGCCCAGTTTTGTCACTTCCTGCCTATCTCAAAAATCTCCAGACCTCCATGGTTAACTAGTTTTGGAATTTAAGGCATGTGCTACTACACCTGTATCTGTTTCTAGTGTGGTTTGAAATCACAAAGATCCTGCCTGCCAAGTGTTAGGATTAAATGTATATGCTAACATTACATTACATCTGTGTTGTGACTGGCTTTTTCCTTTGTTCTCTATGCAAGCTTTATTTATTAAAGCACAAATAAAATATCACCACATTCCAGCACAAATAAACTGATGTCACAGTCAGATATGGGATAGTGTTATGCATGCTGGATAGATTCAGTGTAGCCTGTAGTGGCTGCAAACAATTGGAGTTTTGGACTCAACATCCACAGACATTTTGGAAGAACAAGATGTCCCATGATCACAATAGGACCTTAGGTGGGATAGCCCACCCATGTGAGTGTAGATGGAATTGTAAGTTCCATCAAATGTCCCTTCTTAGAAAGTGTTGATTTTAAGGGGTTGTGTAGGAAACACTATCTTCATAGTCACAAAATTTCCCAGGCTAAGTTCTGTACAGAGTGTGATTTTTTAGGAGCCATCTCCAGTTATTAAGTTATGTGAATTAGCAATCAGTACAGCAACCACTGAAGAAAAGACTACTGGTGAATATTGTGAATCAAACCAAGGAAATAGAATACAATTTAACAACTATTTTATGATAAACAGTGAAAAACAGGGAAGTAAATAACAAGAGTGGGTACTCCTTTAACAAAATAAAGGCCAATCTTACATCTGAATGTTTAACATCTAGTCTCAGGTGCAGCTAGTCTCTAGGTAAGGATTTTTCCCTCAGCAAACTTTGGTATATACACACTGCCTCCTCTCTGACTATCCTGGTTGTAATCCTTTTCATAATCCAAAACATTCTTCATAGGAGATGGTGTATTCACCAATCAGTTCAGTTTGACATCAATGTCCACATAAACCACCCAACACTGGGAGGTAAAGAAAGGAGGACAATGTCATAAAGGACAACAGTTTATTTTGATACCACAGGTCTTGGACTACAATTTCCATGATCATAATTGATGAGGTGCCATTCTGATTTTGAATGAAAAACTGAGGTAAATGACTGAGTTGGGTAGCAGATGAGAACATCCAGGTTCCTAATCTGACCGTAAGTTTAAAATTACCTTGCGGATGGAAGTCACTGGTAAACTTATCCTGAGAGAGGTATACTTGCATGTGTTGAGTATTCTCATGCCTGGGTCAATTTTTTTTTTATATTCTCACAAATCTGGTGTGCATTATTTTGTTTGCATTCTGACAAATAAAGCTTGCATGAAGATGACAGGGCAGAACTCACCATAAGTTAACTTCAGAGGCCAGGCAGTGGTGGCTCATGCCCTTGATCACAGCACTTGGGAGACTAATACCTTTAATTAGCACAATCAGGAGGTGGAGACAAAAATACATAGCAGCTGAAGACAGAATCTTGGCCCCCTTTTGTTCTGAGGATCAGGAGAGATGAGACGACACTCATGGCTGCTCTTCTGCTTCGATGATCTTTCAGGTTATTACTCTGATATTTGACCTCTGGTTTTTATTGATAGGACTAACTAGGATCAAGTTTCACATAACCTTAGTTCAACCCCCTTAGAGCTAGCTCTATTACCATAATTGTTCTTGACTGGCCCTTAAAAGCAAAGGAACCAACTGACCCTTAAAAGAATCATCAGAAAAGTACAGTCAAATGAAAACTTTTCCTTATTGTACATGTTTCCCTTAGGTGATTGTCACAGAGCCAAAAGATAGAGCACACTGCTTTGGAGCCAGCACATGACTGTATGTGTCCACACATACTTAAGTATAGAGAAATTTTGGCAATGCTTATTTGTACTTCCTGATTCCATTCTATTTACAACTACTTATTAAGAAATATAATATATAAAGATACTTGAGTGGTGTTCTTGGGTTAGTGGGGTGCTTGTCTGTGATGTGGTACATGGAAGAAGATGTTGACAAATTGGAAAGGAGCTTCTAGTTGGTCTCTATGGTCAGCATGATCTTTCAGTGTGATAGTTCATGGATGAAAGTGTCTGAGACAGTAATTGCCATAATAATGAAGAAAAATACTAGTTGATGTTAGAGACATTAGAGGAAATTACATGAAAAAAATAAACAGAAAGCCTAAAGAGGTGGCTTAATGGCTAAGGTTAGAATTCTGGCTACCTCAGTTCCATAAAATCTGAAGATTTCTTCTGCCATTTGTGGGCACTGCATGCAGTCAGCACACATCATAAATACCCCCCAGGCAAATTATTCAGACTCAAAAAATATTAAAAGTAATTTTATATAGAAAATATCTTTCACAGAGTAGTGGTGTCACAAACCTTTAACCCCAGCCCTCAAAAGGCAGGTGTTTCTCTGAGTTCCAGGCCTACCTGGTCTACAAAGTCAGTCCCAGAACAGCCAGGAGTGTTCCAACCTTTTCTTTAAAGTGACTTCCAGGAGAGCCAGGGCACAGAGAAACCTTGTGTTGAAAAACCAATATAAAATGAGAAAAAAAATATTCCATAAATCAAACACACTGTTAGGCAATTAGGACTCATCAGTGATATGAATGAATCAGCAATTTCTTATCATAACATCTCATATACAACAAGCTAGATTCAAGTTTGCTTTATAGCTTTGAATGACCTTGACCTTTGGCTCCTCCTCTGATAACATAAGGGGAGGAAATCCATTTTAACTGAAGAAATCCTGTTTTGTTTGTGTTCTGACAAATAAAGCTTGCCTGGAGATCAGAGTTTAGAGATAGCCCCTAATTAACCAAAGAGACCAGGCAGCGGTGTCACATACCGTTATTCCCAGCTCTTGGGAGGAGGAAGCAGGAAGATTGGGAGTTCAAGGCCACTCTGGGCTACCTGAGATTGAATCAGTTTAAAGGGGAGAAGACCAAGGAGAGGTGGTGCACCTTTAATCTCATCATGTGGGAGGATCATGCCTTTGATACCAGCACACGAGAGGGTCACACCTTAAATCTCAGCACTAGGGAGGTGGGGACAGGTATATAAATGGATTCACCTCCCATTCAGTTTGAGGATTCCTAAAGACAGGGTTGCTCCCCTTCAGTCTGAGGATTCCTAAAGACCGAATTGCTCCCATTATGTCTGAGGATTCTTAGAGACAGGGCCTCCCCCATTCATTCTGAGGATTTGAAGAGGTAAGAGTTCCTGGTGGCTGGCTGGTCTGCTTTTCTGATCTTTCAGTTTTTAACCTCAATATCTGAGACCTGGATTTTAATGGTTAAAACTAAATAGATTCAAGCTTCAAAATACCTCTAAATTTCTGAGTGTTTATATTGCATGTTAAACAATTTCAAACTTTTGGAATGCAAAACACCAATTAATAGGTCTTTCAGATGCATCCATATGCAACAATATAAAAATATATAAAATGATCAGTGAATAAGACAAAATAATTGCTAAGATTAGGGTGGAGTGAGAAAAGTCAACCACAGATGATTTTATCATGTTGTGTCATTGCAAGCAGAAATACACGGTTTGTGGAGCCAGATAAAGCCTGGTGTGAGAGTACCATTCACAGTCTGAATCTGTGGCTTCACTCAGTAGCCAAGGAGCACCAGGTTTCAGAGTGGTCTTTGCTATTATCTGCAATCATAGAGGCAACAGGACATTTTTTTTCTATTCTGAATTTGAAGTGTGGTAAATTCCTACAAGAACAAATTAGTTGTCAAAGAAATTTTAGAAGTCAATTTAGGAGTGGAGCAAAATCGGGTTAGTGGTTTGTAACTTTTATTAGCACAATGCTTAATTAATTTTTTTATAAAAGTGTATAAGACACATAAGTTTCCTTCCTCTAGGAAGACCAAACCTTTGAAAACTCTTTAAATAGCAGTTCTCTCTGAGGACCAAGTGCTCAAATATCTGAGGCTATGTTGTACAGATTCATTTAAACCAACAAAATGTAGATTACAAACTCAAAAGTTACTCTATATTGTTTTTGTTTTGTTGTAGACATCTATCTGGAAAAAAATAAAGTTTTATTCTAATAAGTTGGGGGATTCTGTACATACTGAATTTCTTTGAATCTAATAAAATATGATTATCTTTCCAGAGAGTCATTGGGTAATATCTGAAATTCCCTTTGGAAAGTGTCTGCATCCCAGGTTCTCTAGCAGTGCTGAGGCTATTGGACAAACTTTTGTCATTTTTTTTTTTTTTGTTTTTTAGAGACAGGGTTTCTCTGTGTAGCTTTGTGTCTTTCTTGGATCTCGCTCTGTAGACCAGGCTGGCCTCGAACTCACAGAGATCCGCCTGCCTCTGCCTCCCGAGTGCTGGGATTAAAGGTGTGCGCCACCACCGCCCGGCTTTGTCATTTTTTTGTCCTCATCTCTCACTGACTTTAGTGCCATCTAGGAAAGATAGACAGTCATAGTGGAGGGATGAGGAGGAGATGAGCTAGTGAATGGAGATAGTTGAATGCTTCCAACTGGGGAAATTTCAGGGAGATGGAGAGCACATTGTGATTTGTTTTCTAACCTCTAGAGAGAAGCAGAATCCCTAGAGTGGCCCAGCAGCAATGGACCCCAACACACTCTCAATGGAACAAGGCAAGAAGTTCTTAAAGGAGTGTGGGATCCCACAGAGAGATGTAAGTATGGGTGATGTTGGGTAAAGAAAAGGTACATGGAGTGAGGTGGAGTGGAATGTATGGTACACTTGAGGCAGCTTCATACCCCGCTGCCCGGGTTCATTGATACTGTGTGTTTACAAGTTGTATTCTCAGGAGCCTAGCACTTGAAATATAAATTAAAAATCTAGTGGACAAAACAGGCACAACACCTGCAGCAGTGCTCAGTTGCCCAATTGAACATTACCACTCCCTCAAAACTCACTTTTTACCCTCCCCTTTCATTTGAAATTCCCTTACACAGCCACATTCAGCTGTGGTGGGAAAAATTTCAGACTGATAATCCTGAAAGTTAGAAGGAACTGAATATCTGTTTATCTCCTCCACAAAAGGCTTCTTCTCCACCATGGAATACCATCTAATTTTCTCTTTTTTGTTCTCAGATCGATATGATGACAGAGAAATGGGTAGTAGTTGCCTGTGTGGAGGTTTTGATGAGATTCCCTTTGCTGCCAGGGGAGGACCCCACAGCCCGCTGTGTCTCTAATAAAACCAGTCAACCTGGAGTGTACAGACCAAATCCAACCCCACAAAATCATGGAGACCAAGTAAAGAGGTAGAAATTGACTTGAGTTGGGTGTAACTTTGGACGACATATTTTGCCTTAACATATCTGAAGGTTTTTCATTGACAGTTCCTTTTGTTTTCTTAAATTGTAGATGAAAATAGCAAATGTTTGTATTAGAAAGTACTCCAAGCTTGAGCTACTTCTAACATCAGACAAAATTATTTGTATTTAATTGTGAGACTGATTCTTGCTAAATTGAACTCTCTCTATAGTAGAGGAAGGACTTAGCATTGAGATCATATCATCACAGGCTCTCCAATACATGGGCTTAAAGGCCTGTATCATCTGACATATTTTCATATGATCACTTATTTTAGTTGCACAATCCATTAGCTCACATGGTCATCCTCAGTTTGGTTGTTCAGGGGTGGGTTTGGGTATAAGTCCATATGACAATAGATATAGGATCATGACTTGGTGATTGTAAAGTGTAACTGTATTTATTGACTACACATCACAGCTATAGAATTCTTTGTCAAAGCCTATGGCTGGTATTGTACATAAAAAAGTAAGCAAAAAATACATTTCAAGAAATATACTGGAAAAGTTTAAATTGGTTGGTTGCATACTTATTTGTCTGAGAAATAATCTTAGCAACATTTACTTAGAAGCTGGTATGGTTGTGTATACCTTTAACCTTAATATGTAGGAATCAAAAGGAAATATATTTACAATATTCTTTGCCACAACATGATTTAGAGCCCAGGTGGAGTTAAATGCAACCTAGCCTCAAGAATTAATATGGACTAGAGAGATGTTTAAGTGGTTGAAAACACTGGAAACTCTTGCAGAATGCCTAGGTTCACGTTACCGCACTCACATAGAGCCTCAAAAGCACTTGTAATTCCTATTCCAGGGGATCAGACACACTCTTCTGGCCTCTGTATGCAATAGGCACAAACATCATACAAATTCATAGACAAAGTCAAAACAGTCAAAACTAAATTAAAAAAAAAAACTTAAACCTAAGCAAAACTAATTGGAAAGAATATGAAGTAAGAAAATTTAAAAACAAGGTCATTTAATTGATTGCCAAATTTCAGAATGCAGGGTACATTTATGCAATCCTACACATCTCATTTCAGCCCTGGTAGCCCAGCTGATGTTTTCTCAGGAGGCTACCAATTCTCTGAGTGTGAGATCTTGGGAGAGGGTCAAAGAATGTGACATCAGTACTGAGTGTTCCAGGGAATGGTGTG
The DNA here is from genome assembly GCF_004664715.2 of Peromyscus leucopus. Classification (NCBI taxonomy): domain Eukaryota; kingdom Metazoa; phylum Chordata; class Mammalia; order Rodentia; family Cricetidae; genus Peromyscus; species Peromyscus leucopus. The sequence goes on along the minus strand of NC_051063.1, from coordinate 191,439,399 downwards.
TGTGTCTCTGGTCAGCAAATCCCTCCCAACTCTGCCTGCTAAAGTAGAGACCAAATATGTGTGTTAAAAAAACTTCTTTTTCCTTACCTTATAACTAGGAAGTGTAATGCTCAATCAATGAAAAATGTTGAGAAATTTCCAAAAATCATGAAGCAGATGGCAAGTCATTGCATACAACCTCCTTCTCAGAGACCCACTGAAGACAAGACACAGAAGAAATGCTTTAGAGCAGCGATTCCCAGAGCTCCTCCAGAAGAGGAGGAAGAAATCAAGGTGAGTGCTCTTGGAACTCCTGAGAACCGGGGTTTTCTGTGTACTCTAGAAAGTGGATTTAACCTTGGGGAATGGGTTTCTGTAACTCACATTCTTTTATATAAGCATCTAATTTTTGCAGTTTTTTCTCAAACTACCCTTGAGGAGCTACTTTGTACACACTCACTGTCATGAGCAACCTGGTATTTTCCCATTTGCATTTTATTGAATCATTTTTAGCTATACATTCATTGCTGACTGAGCACAGAACTTAGTACCTCATACATAATTAAGCCACGTCTGTTGCTTAGGAATGACCCAAAATTTACTGGTATTTTTCTGGACTGCTCTCTACCACAAAGCCATTCCCACATTGATGTTTTTTTTTCCAAGTGCTCTACAATGGAGCTGTATCTGCAGCCTTAATATTACTTTTTACTTTTAGACCCCATGACACCAACTTTACAGGCTGATCTGGAACTATCTCTATAGACAAGGTTTTTCCTTAACTCAAGTTCTTCCTCCCTTATCTTCCTGAGTGCTGAGTCCAAAGTTCTGAGTCACACTACCTTACCCACTGTAGCCATTTAGACACAAATTTCTTTATTTCTGGATTGCTCTGTAAAGTGGGCCCCGTCAATGATTGTAGAATTCTTTCTTTCTTGGCAGATGATGGACTATAGTTCTAGTATTTATAGTTCTAGCATATATCCTACAATGTAAGGTTGAATCTCACCTGAAAATCATTTTTTAGGACTTTGATATTTATGTGAGATTGCATCTTACTCTGTGTTCATTATTCAGTCCACACAGGAAAAATGCAAGAACTGTGGGGCCTTTGGACATATGGCAAGGAGCAGGATGTGTCCAATGAAACGCTGGCATGGAGCCCTTCCTGTCCAGCCACTGGGTTCAAACAAGGAGAAGGAGAATGCGAAAAAAAGAAAGGACTGGGAGCTCCAAACCCCAAGAATGATTAAAACGAATGACAGAGAGGAGAAAGAAAGGCAAGTATGAGCATGGGGCACATTCAGAATGATCCAATAGCATGGGGACATGAGTAGATGGTGTTCAATGTTTGGCATTGCATACAGTCATCTCAGGACACAGCCAAGTATACAGCATTTTAAACAGACATGAGTGCACTCAGCCCATTTAGTATTGAGAATCACAAAAGAAGTGGGAGGGAGAAAGCTGTGGATGCTGCCTACCATAGACAGAGCAGTAGTAGAGTCAAATGAATGTATGCAGTGCTGGGCTGGGGACTTGATCAGTTATTGATGTAACTAACCATCTTATTAAATAAGAAACACAGAAACAATGTAAAAGAGAAAGCCGAGAGGTCAGAGCTCAGAGCTAAAATCTCACCCTTCCGCCTGCGGTGTCCTAGCTTCCTGAAAAGAGACCTATTTCCTGTCTGTTCATCTATTTATAGTATTTTGTTCTGCCTTCTCATTGGTTGTAAACCCAAACACGTGACTGCCTCGTCACTGTCTGAATGTACAGCCCCCTAGGTCTTAAAGGCATATGTCTCCAATGCTGGCTATATCCCTGAACACACAGATATCTATGGGATTAAAGGTGTGTACCACCACCGCCACACTCTTGCTATGGCTCTAATAGCTCTGACCCCCAGGCAACTTTATTTATTAACGTACAATCAAAATCACATTTCAGTACAATTAGATTACCACCACAATCAGTGTCTAGTGTACTTGTCTACCATGCGCACTTTCCTGAGTTCAATCTCCACTACGGTATCAACAATTGGTTACATACCTGGAAATCTAGCAGAGGAGAGGTTGGTAACAGTGGATCTGAAGCTCATGGTCTTCCTCAATTGTCTTGTCATTTAGAGGATAGCCTGAGTTACAGGATACTCTGATTGAATTTAATATAAAGACATAAGCAATGCTGATGCCTGTGTGTATGGAAGGTTTCAGGTGTATTGCAAGATCATGATGTAAAACGTCATGCTAGATCAGATAAGGAAATCCCACTGGGGCTTCAATGTCCCCTGGCCCCATACATAGGCTTGGGTACACTTTCAAGATGTTAATTGATTTTATTAGTTTGGATACAGAGATTCTGCTGATCCCAACACTTAATGTAATGTGCTCTGCAGGCAAGAATTGCTTCCAAAGAAAACTCTGTCCCAGAAATTTTCCAGAAGCTCTCCAGAGAAGAGGATGAGTTATTGGAAAGAACCAATAGAATCTTGTTCCTTTGTGAGGGTGAGCATCCCTTCTTTCCTGTAGTGTTTTGCATGGCTCTCAGTTGTCCTGCTCTGCTGTGTTTCTGATATGAGTACTATAGGAAAACACAGGCAAGCTTATTTCACTTCTGCATGAGCTTCTGCTTGCCTGCTCTTCCCATTTCCTTCAGCTCCTCACTCTGGTGTTTTCTGCCCATTAGTTACCCTCATCTCTCTTACTTCATCCATTCATTTCTTTTCATCTTCTCCTGCGCTCTAATTTTCCTGTTCCCTTCCTTTCATTCTCTTTATCCCTGTTGTTACAATTCTCTGCTCCATATTCTTCTTCACTTCCCCTTGTTTCCTCTTACTTTCCTTTCTCATTTGCATCTTGGGAACAGGGAATTATTCAGTCTATGTTGACCTTGACCATGCTCTTTGGCTGAAGTTGACCTTCATCTCCAGATTGGGCTACCCTGGCTTCCAACATACTGGGATTGTAGGTATACAAATTCATGCCTAGCATGATTTATTTCTCTGAGTAAAAGTATGTAACTCGTTATTGTCTGGAACTTGACTTCATCCCCCTTTGTTCTCATATCTTCCAGGGTCATAGATTTGAATCACTACATATGGCTTTGTATCTCTACTTGAATATACCCTTCCATTTTTAGTCTTGGCAAACAAATGTTGTGTAGGATTTCTGTGTATGTGTGAAGTGTTCTACCTCATGCTGAATGATCCTCCACCAGATTGATATATTTCATGTTTCTCCAGAATATAACAATCTGCCCAAGAAAGAATACCTATCAGGCAAACTGAGCACAAATTTGAGCAAATGAAAAAGATTTGTTCATTTGGTCTAAACAAGAGCACATGATGGCCCTGCCTTCTTAATTGATAGACTCAGAATGACATTGCCTAGATAAAAATCTCACTCAAATATCAAGTTGTGTTTTTGTTTTTAGGTTCATTTTATTTACTGTGTATGAATGTTTTGCCTGACTATGTATACATGTATGTGCATGTGCACATATCTAATGTCTGAGGAGATCAGAAGAACACACTGGATATCAAAAACTGAAGTTACAGAGACTTGTGAGTTACTTGTTGGGTCCTCAGAACTGATAAAAGCAGCAAGCGCTCTTGTCATCTGAGCTGTTTCCTGAGTCCCATGTTGATATTGTGTTACCATTCATCTTCTGTTGCAGAAATGACTACCGATATACTGTGGGCATTTAAAGGTGGTGTTATCATTTTTTTTTTTTTTTTTGGACCCTGTGAATTATAAATCAGTGTCCTACCTCTTTGTTGCCATGGCCTCTGTTTACCTGGTATTAGGAAGAATCCTAATGTGTTTGGTTTTTGTTCATTATTCTCCCATATCCATTTATCCTGACCTGCTCTGTATTTTCAATTCTCTATCACTCACTGCACAATATAGGTGTCCTTATGACACTGTCTTGCATATTACTACTACAAGTTCGCTAATACAATCTGTAACCTATACAAATATTCCACCCATCATTTCTCACCCTGATCCTCTTTTGAATTCCTATTGGCCCTTCTCATGCATTTGTTTAACCTAATTATTTGCTTCACATATTTTCTATGTAGATAATTTGAAGTATCCAGTTCTTCAGACAGAGAACTGTCTTTGACTTCAAGGAAGGTAATCTGAGATTTTTTTTTTCTCCACAGAAACCTACAAGACCATCACTTTTTCACATGAATAAGAAGAAAACTTCATTGGGTCCTGTCTCCACAGGTCTCCTACCAGTCAAAACACCTGATATGGGAGCAAGCACTTCCTCATGTCCTTATAGGAAAGGACAAGAAATGAGTACTTTTGGATCAGCACAAGCACATGATATGGGCTTCTCAGACACCATGAATCCCACTTTTAAGAACTGCCAGGATTCTCCCCCAGTTTCAAGAGGATTTCCCCCGAATCTGTTGTTTTCCCCAAGTGTACTTCCCAGCCTGCCATGAAGACATCTCTTATTAACCATGATCTTAAACTCCAGACAAGTATGAAACATCCTACTATGGATACAAAGTCCCATGTACAACCCGTGAGAACAAAGAGTGGCCAGGAGCCCAAAGTCATAATCCAGGCTCCAGGAAAGAAGCCTGACCGATTGATCAGTCCAGAGAGCCAGGGTTGCCCAAAGAAACATCAAATCAGCTCTTGCCTTAATTCCAAAATGAGAACTCAGGGAAGCAGAACTGTTCAAGTTTCCAGATTTTCTTCCACTACAAATGGATGTCCTGTCCAACAGGCACCCAAGTTGAACCCAGAAAAGCTAGCACCAGAGGCCATTGCCCACAAACTGTCTAGGAACTCCTCCTCTTATTCAAGTCCTCTCAAGGAAACAACAGTCTTCACTTCCACACACTCAGAAAAGTACAACACACCTATAAACTTTAGAATGGACAAACAACAGCCAGGCTTTGGGATCTCATTGGTTCCCATGCATAAATCTCCTGCAAAGACCAAGTCTGTGTCTCAGAGCCACCTTAATTTAAGGAACACAGTGAACCTTGACTCCAATGCCACAAGGAGTGTCCTATATGAAGACCTCCTCGTATCATCATCCTCAGAAGACAGTGATGAGTAGGGTCACATCTCTTTCACCACAGAAGTTTTAACTGTTATCTGAAGTGACTACAGCCTGAGCAGAAGAAAGAGTCCAGAGAAGGCATGTTCTGAAAATAGAGCAGCTGCAGATTTTTATATATATATACAATCTTGAGATGATATTTCCTGATAGAGCTGAAAAATTTACCAAATCAGGACACAGATTTGAGGTTTCCAAATCCAAACATGGGCATAGCTTAACTCCAGGCTCCAAGACTGAAGTTTCTGTGTCTATGATGTTTTTGTAAATCTTTCCACTGAGCCCTCCACTCTATAGCCATAAACCTTCCAGCCTAAAATCTGCAGTCATATGCAATAATTAAGTCTCTGCCTACTTTTACCTTTTGAGATTGTTGTTTAGGTGGACTGGATTAGATCTACCCAAGAAAAAAATAAAATGAGACTACACTAGTGATCAGGGTCTCATTCACTGATACACCACTCCAGCACTGAATTCTTAGATATCCTTGCCTATATTTAGTTTTTGTAATTTTTGAGATGATGTTTCACAGTGTACCTATGGTTAGTTAGAATTCACTGTGTTGCCTAGACTGGGCTCCAACTGAGAGCAGCCTTCCAGTTTCAAAATGCCATGTGCTTTTGTGTGAGCTGCCACATCCAAGTGAGAATTACTCATATAAACAGCATAGTTTCAGAGTGTGTGTTGGTTCAGAGGTGTAAAATATTTTTACTTGTGACAGAATTAACATACAATACCAGAATGTCATTTTTAATGGAACTGTGTGGACTGAACTCCATCATGAACCTATTCTGCAGTTTAAGAGCTGTGCTGAATCCTTTTTTAAGGCACCTGCTGGGTTAGCTGTTCAGAAGAGTGAGGCAAGAGAACGGTGTGAGCTCAATCATTTTGAAAACAGATATTGGGAATGTAGACCAGTTGATAGGCTTTTCTTGGCATGTGAATATTTATTTTAGCTGAGTTCAGGAGGATACTTAGAAGTGTGAGTCTGGTTTGGGCTACACATTGAAACCATTTCTTAATGAACAACACTGAGCATTATTGCCCAGTGTCCAAAGTACTGTCCAGGGTGGCAATAAGACATGGAAGTTCAGGAAGTTCACAAAGGACTCATTATCCGATGTTCTCAATGTCTCCATTCCACATAATGTCAGCACTGAGAGCCATTCACAAACATCCACCTTGCAAAGTTCATCATTGTCCCATGAAACACCAAGTGCTGCTTGAAAAAAAGTTAAAAATTATTGTATAAAATTAAAAACAGAAATTTGAACACTTAATACAGTTGAATACAAGGGAGACTGTGACTTCAATGTTATCAAAGACAGACATATGTTTTGTTTTCATTTTTTGAATTTTTAGAGCCTGTCTTTTATTAGCCCAGCATATAAAGTTATGATAACCTTGAATTCCAGGATCTCCATCTCAGTCTTGTAGTGGTGGGATTGCAGATGTGAGCCAATGTGTACCATTTGCAGTGTTGTGTGATACAACCGAGGCTTCACGTATGCTAGACAAGCCTTCCACCATCTAAAGCACATCCCAATATTTTTGTTGAGGGGAATATTGTCTGGATACTTTTATGTAAGATCTCTGTAGTCACATATCTCATCAAAAAGAACCAACTGCTCTTTGACTCCAGATCATTTTAAGTAGTTCAGAAGCTACTTGGTTAGTTTATTGATGTAATTTGGTTTTGTGAAGGCGGTCAAAAGGTCAGTATATAGCCCCACTTGGCTGAAGAATTTATATCCACATGCCTCACAAATTAAGATACACCCACCAGAGGCCTACACCATAAAAAGTTTTCTCTCTTTTAACTATAGGTCTTACTATGGAGCCCAGACTGGCCCTTAACTCACTCAGTAGACTAGTTCTCAAGTTTGAGCTTCTCAGTGTCTGAAACTACTGGTGTGAGTCTATGAGACATTGTTGACAACCTTTTTTTTACTTGAATTTCCAGTCTTTGTTTTCCTGAGGCATAGTCTCCTTTGGTTTGGGGTAGCCTGCAACTCACTAAGTCTCCTGTGTGGCCCACATTCTTTATAGATGTCAGCCTTTAAAAGGGTAAAAAAATGGAGTAATAAAACCAAACAAGGTATTGTAGGCAAACAGGCAGGAGAAGGCATGGGAAGGACAGTTAGGAACTTGCAGGCTGCCTCAGTTTATTTAGGAAGTATACTATGTTTCAGATGGAGTCAACTAAAAACACACTCTGGAGGATGTAAAAAAATAGTGGGAGCTAAGGCAAACATCAGGAGAGGAGAGGAAACTTCTAAAGTTGGGAATTTGTACGTGTCTAAGAGGGAAAGCCTCTGTAGGAGTATAAAATGAAGCTACCAGCAGTGTGGGAGAACAGAAAAAAAGCTGAGAGAAGGAAGTTAGGGGAAGGGGTCAGTGAATAAGAACAGAGTATATGATACATGTGTGTGAAAGTCCCATAATGAAATCTGTCTTTGTATTTTAACTTCACATGGTAAAGTTGGTTGCCCTAAATTCAGATTTGTTGTAAAGCTGCATTTATTTTATGTTAACTGTGGGAGTGTTTTCCTTATGTGTGTAACATCTCTGCACCAAATGGAGCTTGATGCCCATGGAGGCAGGAAGAAGGCAATGGATCATCTGACACTGGAATTGGAGATTGTTGGAGAATGGAAACCCAACATCGTTCCTCTGAAAGACCAGCAAGTGCTGTTAATCACTGAACTATTTCTATAGTTGCTTAATTCACATTATTTGTATTAAACTTAAATAAGTTTTTAATTACTGATTTTGAGTGTACATTCTTGTGAGCATGCCATGATACACACATAGAACTCAGCAGACCACCTAAAGTTAGTGTTCTCCTTCCAAAGACTGAAGTCTAGACATGGCAAAGATCCAGGCAGCAATTTTACTTGCTGAGGATTTTCAAAGGTGATGTGTGTGTGTTTTGTTTGTTTCATTCTTCAAAGCTGGGTGTTCAATGCCAGATGATGGTCCAGGTAAATGGGAGGATGGAGGCAAGAGTATGTTGGCAATTGAATCCACTAAAGACAGATCAATCTGGACAGTATCATAAGAACAAGCCTCAAGCTGGGCAGGGGTGACACAATCCTTTAAGCTCAGTGCTCAGGAGGCAGAGTCAGGCAGAACTCTGTGAGTTTGAGGCCATCCTGGTCTACAGAGTGAGATCCAGGACAGGCACCAAAAGTACAAAGAGAAACCCTGTTTCAAACATACCCACACCCACACTCACCCCCCCCCACACACACACACACGCGCACGCGCACACACACAAGATTCAAACATGTTGAAAAGGCTGGGATGAAGCTGGTTTGATACATTTATTTGCAGCATGCACCTGGCCTTTGGATTAATTCCAAGCAACCCATGAAACTGATTGTCCAGCAAGCCTGTAATTTCACCACTGTGAGGGTGGGGATGAAAAAAAATGCTATGCACTGAATTCATTCCTGGGTGATGTGGTCATTCCTAGCCTGGGTGAGGATGACACAAAGCAAAATGGGAAAGGAGATTTAAGCAAGTGATAAATATAGGAGCATTGTGTCTGGAAAGTCCCCACATTGGTAATCAGTTCGTCAAATTTTTACTTGTAAGTGGAGTATAGTTGTTGAAGGATCCTTCACAATCATTTATCTAATTTTTGGCACTCAGTGCCCAATTGTGTTGATGAAATGTGCATGTTTGACTTCTAGTCTCTATTTATAATAAACAAACTGATGAAGAAAATAGTATGATACAAAATTTGTTATTGCTCCAACATTTTGCAGGTAAAAGCGGACCTAAGGAATAGCTTCACAGAGGGCCAGAGCATAAAACAGATAGAAATTATAATCACAGCATTAAGATCCAGTTCATGGACAGGACCATGAAGCCAAAAGGGTAACATTTGCCCACTCATTGGGCATTCTTTATTTTATTTTATTTTATTTTATTTTATTTTATTTTATTTTATTTTATTTTATTTTTTTTTATTTTATTTTACAATACAATTCAGTTCTACATATCAGCCACGGATTCCCGTGTTCTCCTCCCTCCTGCCCGCTCCCTTTCCCCCTAGCCCACCCCCCATTCCCACCTACTCCATGGCAAAGCCTCCCCTGAGGACTGAGATCTACCTGGTAGACTAAGTCCAGGCAGGCCCAGTCCCCTCCTCCCAGGCCTAGCCAAGCAACCCTGCATAAGCCCCAGTTTTCAAACAGCCAACTCATGTAATGAGCACAGGACCCGGCCCCACTGCCTGAATGCCTCCCAAACAGATCAAGCCAATCAAGTGTCTCACCCATTCATAGGGCCTGATCCAGTTGGGGGCCCCTCAGCCATTGTTCATAGTTCATGCGTTTCCATTCGTTTGGCTATTTGTCCCTGTGCTTTATCTAACCTTGGTCTCAACAATTCTTGCTCATATAAATCCTCCTCTTTCTCGCTAATTGTACTCCCAGAGCTCCACCTGGGGCCTAGCCATGGATCTCTGCATCCAGATCCCTCAGTCATTGGATGGGGTTTCTCAGACATGGGTACAGAAATGCCAGGAATGAGTGCTCTGTGTCCTTTGAGAGAGATACACCAGCTGCATGGAAACACTAAACACATTTATTATGTGAGCACTCAGGATAGGAGCTACAGATAATCATGGTCATGTATGTCTCTTGGCAATATTCTCAAACTAAAATCATCCAAAAGAAAGAAACAATTCTTTATACTTTCTGCACAGAGAACCATCCTGGCACCTGGGGAAGACCTAGCCTTTCCAGTGAGTCTCAAGGACTAGAGACTATAATATGCTTATGCTCAAGTTAGAAAAGCACATTCACTCAGGAATTTACACACTCCCTACACAAGGCTTCCATTTTTCAGAATGAAGAAGCAACATTCCTCAACTTACTTAGAGGAATGGCAATGTCTGGTTTCCAGGTCAAAGGCACAGTACTGAAAACAATTACAGCAGATGCCTGCAACAAAATAGATTTCTCTAAAGATGTTTTCACCCCCAGAAAGCAGGAAGTAATTTTAAGAAAACCATGCCTATATTCCCAAGAGGTAGTGTGGGTGTTTTTTTTTTTTGGGGGGGGGGGTTGTTTAATGAGTTATGGATATTGTCATTGTTCATGATGGTTGGTTACAAGTTATTGATTGTTAATGGTCAGGAAAAAAGCTGAACATGGATATAAGATTTAGAGGTTTTGTTTAAAAAATGAAAAGGAAAGAAGAGAATATAGATATGAGGTAGATTTTTTACTCTACTCTAAGAAAAAAAGGGTAGATCACTGAATCTCCTTTAAAAAGAAAAGAGAGGAAGATATAAAAATGACAAAAGGCATATTACTGAATCTATTTTGAAAAGAAAAAAAGAGAGAATATAGATATAATAAGATAAAAAAGGAGACTATTCAATCTACTTTTAAGAAGGAACTATTTGTTTTAAATAGGATATGTAATGAAAACTTTTTTGAGTTTATCAAATATTACTGGACTTGACATTGTTAATATATCTAATGGAGTTTTTTTTGTCTGAACCTGTCAAATGTTAGTGGATGAGACATAGTTAATATAATTATTGATTATAAATATTGTATATACTTATTGGATAGTTTTTCTTGTATTAGTTATAAGCTTTTTAAATTTTAGACAAAAAAGGGAAATGTGGTGGTATTGTGTTCCCCAAAATATTGTGCATGCTAATAAACTTATTTGGGTTCAGAGAACAGAATAGCCATAATATTAAACATAGACGATAGGCAGTGGTAGCACACACCTTTAATCCTACGATTCCGAAGGAAGAGATCTACCTGTGTTCAAGGATACAGCCAAGCATGGTGTCTCATGCTCTCAATCCCAGAAAGTGAGCCTTAATCCCAGGGAGTGACGGCAGAAAGAAGAAAGGTATATAAGCCATAAAGAAACTAGAAGCTTTTAGCTGGTTCAGCTTTCAGGCTTTGGAGCAGTAGTTCAGCTGAGATCCATTTGTATGAGGACTCAGAAGATTCCAGTCTGAGGAAACAGGATCTGAGGAATTAGCAAGGTGAGGAGGCTGTGGATTGTTCTGCTTCTCTGATTTTCCAGCATTCACCCCAATAACTGGCACCAGGCTTGATTTTATTAATAAGACCATCTAAGTTTCACAAAACATCTGCTTTCAGCCTTGAGTATATCCAAGGGCTCAGGACAAATTTGATCAAATTAGTTTATAAGCATGTTGCCCATGTCATCATAGCACTCCAGATAGGCTGGGTTCACCTCCAAGGTCAGCTGGTTCAGTTTGGCTGTGTGATGCAGAAATTGTTGTAGGACATGTAGAGAGAGTTCATTATCATATAAATTAACCATGATTAACCATGATGAGCTGGGAGCATTGGCTCAGGGAAAGTAGTCGTGCACTGACCAGAGGATTTCCCACCTAACACTGATCCAGTCCAGGGTTTGCAAGGTAACTGTCACTCTCTCAAGTAGAACTCCAATAGGCATAGGGCATAAATCACTCAAAAATACAGAACTCAAGTTCAGATGTTTGAGCTCACAAATAGACAGGCAATTGGAAAGATAATCCAAGTCTGCCTGTGAGAACTGGCAGTGAATGATGGACAGGGACTCCAAGGGGGTCTTTAGGCACCTAAGGACAAAGACATTAGTTCTGGCACATGGTGTTAAAGAGGGTTGCTGGAATTGACAGCAAGGTGGATGACACTTTTGCTAAATTCATTGTTTTCTCATGATGTAGGTCAACCACCAGGACTATGACTTCTGTGTTCTGCTTACACAGCTCATAGCATTCCAGTCTGAAGGTTGTGGGTATAAACAGGTTTCTATTCTGACAAATCACAGCAATTGCCATATCATTTTGAAGATCTCTATGACAGTGGAGATAGGTGATATGCAGCTTCCTGTGGCATAGATGAACAGAACCTTTTCTCTGCTGGGCTCACTGCAACAAGTATGAGGCACATTCATTGAAACTGTCCTCCATGAGTCTGATATCCATTCACACCGTAAAAAAGTTTTTTTTTTCACCCCACAGTCAGATCAGAACTTTACTGGCTGCTTCTTCCTCATGCCAAATGGTGAGCAGTCTCTTTCATGGGTTCCAACATATATCTCCTGAAATCCTGGTGCATATTGCTCAAATCAAGCACTCAGAGTTTCTACCTCCTGTGAGTGCAATGGGTAAAATTCTCAGAAGATAAGACAATTCACATCATAAAGTATGCTTCTCTACCTTACACTACACATCACATTTCCTTTCCAAATCTGATATTTTCCTATGCCAACGTTCAAGACCTGGGTCTCTCACTCAATAAATATACATCTATTCCACATAGACATCTGCATCCCTTTCTCACTTCCCTCCATTCCATTCCTCTTAATCCCAGTAGCATTCTAATTGTACCTGCAGAATGTGTATACTCTACTGTGTCCTCCACACTTGCCATTATTTTCCCAGATGGCTGAGAAAGTGCATAAGGTCTACAAGCATCTCAGATGGTGTTTTCAGAAACCTATGATACAACTTTGGATGAACACTGTCTTTTCCTCTTGTTCCTTCTCTGCACATTCAGTACCTTCTTCCACTCTGGTGGGCTTTGCTTCCCTGGGATGAACCTTCTGTGTAATCAGCACATCCAGTCCATCAAACAGAGCCTGTAAAGTCTCTAAGTGGGGGAACTCTATAAGGACACTTACAGGAGAGCATGGGAAGGGCCAAGCAGGCACCATAGCACTCAATACTTTGTATATACCCTCAAACATCCACCTATCAATTCTGGCTGGAATAACTGAGGGAATCTGTGAAATGGACACTTTTATGTGCTGACTTCAACTCTTGGCTGTTACCTGTCCTGGAATTTACGGGAAGGATGCAGGAGAGCAGCAGGTTCAGACTCTCTAGGGCACAGAGCCAGACAGGGTGGGAAACAACAGCCATTTCCAAGGTTTGTAAAGTTCTATAAAGCAGCAGAAAAGGCATACTTTTAACTTAAACACCAAAATGTGGGAAGCAGGCTGCTTTATTCAGTTTTGAAGTAATCCTGGTTTCCTTGATTAGATTATGTATCAATTAATGGAGAAAAAGAACTATGTCTTTGTGACATGAATTCAGCCCTAGCTGTCCTGGAACTTACCATGTAGTCTAAATGGTAAAGAACTCACAGAGATAGGCCTGCCTTTGCTCATAAGTGTGGAGATTAAAAGCTTTTCCATTCAAGCCCTGATCAAACAGAGATTAAGATTAACACAGGGCCTTTGAGTGAGTTTCATCTGTCCTTCAGGCCTGAATGTCCATAATTTCAAGGCCACCATGACATTATGAGTGAGATTCTGTCTCAAAAAAAAAGAAACACCACAAAAAACACAAACAGACAGGAATAATTGAAATAAAAAAGAAAAGATGTTGATGCAGTCATCTGAAGCATGAGAATTATCCAGCTCAAGCAGGAGAGTCTCTGTGAGTTATAGGACAGGAGAGTTTTATTGGGAAACCTAATCTAAATAAGAATTGGCAAATTAAAAAAAACTAAAAGCATGCATGAGTGACATTGGAGATGAAACAAAGGCTAGACTAGGCTGGGTGAGATGTGGTACCTGAAGGACCTGAGGGACTTACCAGATCAGGACACTGGGGAGACTTCCCCAAATCCCACCAGGGATAGTTAGTGATTACTGGCTTCAAAACTCTCAAGATTCCTATGGTTACAGTGACTCTTTATATACCTTTACATAAAACCTTCTCTTTGTAAACACATACCTTCCAGCAAAAATCTGCATTCTGGTTAAATAATTGAGACTCTACCCTCTTACATTTTTTGGGATCTTCTTGATATCTGGGTGGATAGGATCAGATCTCTATCCATAAAAGGAACAGGAATTAGAGTAATGTTTCACAAAGTCATTCATTGATCAAACTCACAAACTTTGAGCTGTTAGTTATGGATTTAGGTATTTAGTTTTTGAATTTTCTAATGTGGTGTTTCACAATTCACCTAAACTTTGCTAAAATTCATTGTATTTCCCATACTAAGTTCCATCTATCAGAAATCCTCTTGCCTCTAGCTGCCATGTAATACAATGTGAGCTGCTACTTTTGAGTATGAAATAATCTATGAAGAATATAATCCCTCTCTTGCTTTTGTCAATTTACAGAAATTGAATTTTGTTTCTTTCTTTTGACTTTTGATAGTGTGTTAGCCATGTAGCCCAGGAAAGCAATGAACTCTAGATCCTCATGCCTCAGCCTCCAGAGTGTGAGTGTTCCCCTAACACCAGCTTCACACAGACTTTCTGGTACACTTTTCACAAATGACCTCCTAAATTTTCCACATCTCATGCTATCTCAGTATTTAGAGGAGCCCCATGCAGATTATTCCTATTCAATATACCCAGATAACAGGTTACTTCCTACTTGGGATCATTTTTACCATCATTTCCTTGAATTTTTGTTTCACATTGCTGATGCCAGGATACAGGCTTCTGGTGTGTTAGGCATGATCTCTTCTATCTAGTATGGCAGTTCACAACTCTACACTCCCCATACATCAGGCCTAAGAGGTAAGTCTCCATGTGTTCAAGGCCTTCATGTCCTACAAAATCAGTTCCAGGACAGCCAGGAATAAATAGGGTCCCTGTGAAAACAGAACAAAACAAAGCAAAAACAAACACCACCAACAAAGAAACAGTAGGACAAAGCTGACTTACTCAGAGTCAGCCACAAAATCTCTCTAACTTTCTTCAGTCTTCAATACAGATTGGACTCTTTCCACATTTCAGTTCTAAAGGCAAAGTCTCCTTCAGTTATTGATGCATGTCCCCTGAGCAATAGTATACACTAGCATGCCCTCAACCAGATGGCCTCTTAGTGACCCACATTTCCTTAGTCATCTTATTTCTGAAACTGCTATCATGAGCATTGACCACAATCTCACTAAGGCAGTAATCCACATCTGTCTAGATCTCTCTATTCTGACACAACTGATCTTGGACATGTGATCCTGCTGCCTTTATTACAATTACAAGCCTCAACAAACATTCTCATCTCAAAACATAATTTCAAAATTTGTGTTGCTTTCCCCTATACCTCACCCATATAAATTGTAAATAGTTTTAATATGGAGAGACAAAGAAAAGTCCTGTATGACACTTTATGTTGCAATCCTTCCTGAATATTGATTGAGGATGGACTCTGTTGCTTTGTGAATATTGATTGATCATGTTTGGACAAGAGGCCAGCACATTCAAACCAGCATCCATCACAGCAAATGACTGGGGAGGCTATCCAAAGACTCTTGTTGCTGCTAATGACCATGTGAGCTATAAGTTCCCTAATCAACCACTGGCTTTGAGTCCCAGGTTGTGGTGGTTGGAATGAAAATGATCCCTCATAGGCTCCTAGGAAATGACAATATTAGGAAGTATGATCATTTTGGAGGAAATATGTGACTGGGAGCTGGCTTTGATGTTTCAGAAGATGAATCCAGGTATAATGACTTACATTCTCTTCCTGTTGCCTGCCCATCTGGATATAAAAACATCAGCGTCCTCTGTAGCAAAATATCTGCTTACATGTTTTCATGTTCCTGTGAAGTTAACAATTCTCTAAACCTCTTAACTGTAAGCTAGAACCAATTAAATATTTTCGTTTATAAGAGCTGTCATGGTCATGATGTCTCTTAAGCGCAATGGAAACCCTATCACTGACAGAAGTTGGTACCAGTAACAGGGATATTGCTGTGATAAGCTGGACTATGTTTTTAATTGGAGGAATGTAGATTTTGATACTTTGGGTTAGGAGAGCAGTAGGATGTTGAGATAGTGATGTTGGGGTGATTTTAGCAGTCGTGGCCTGACTCCAGATGTTTCTCTGAATAAGAGTATTCATATGTGGCCTAAAAAACATTCTGGTGGCATTTTGGTGAAGAACTTGGCTGCTTTGTTCCCTTGTTCAAAAAAGTTGCCTGGCATTAAATTGAAGAGTTATGGATTAGCCATTTTGGCAGAGGATATTTCAAAATACTTTAACATTGATTTTGTTGCTTGATTATTAGTACCAGTCTTATGCATATCTATAAGGAAATATGAGAGCTGAGAAAGAAAAAAATACAAAATGTAAAGTTTAAAGAGAAAAGGAGAATCAGGATTAAGCTTAAAGAAAATCCTGATGATAAGTGAGATGGCCTCAGGGAAAAATCCCACCCAGCAAAGATTGTAGCCTCTGAAAAGAAATTAAAGATAAGCATAACACAAGTTCTGGTGGCACAAGACTTTAATTCCAGCACTTGAGAGATCCAGGCCAGGAATTTCGGAGTTCAAGTCCTGCCTCATCTACAGAACATTTTCTAGGACAGCCGAGCTTAAGAAGTAAAGGAAGCCATAAAAAACAGAAGTAGGTTGAGTTGTAACTGATTGAGGGGGCCATATTCTAGCCCTAGAAAGCAGCAGACTGAGGCAGCTTCGGCTATGTGGCTCTGGATTTAGAGTAAAGGATACGAGACAGAGGTTAGGGACTCCCTTTCTGAGATGCAGACTTGGGACAGTGGTATTACTACATGAAGATCCAGAAGGGCCATTGTGTGAAGGTGTGATGTTGAATCTTGTATTACCTTTGAGACCTCAAGAGTTTAAAGATACCACAGTCCTGGAATACCTGAAGAGGAAAGCTGCTAACAAGAAGTGAAAATAGCCTAACAGAAAAATGTGCTGCTGTCAACAAAGGTGAAATGAGTTAGTGATCTGAAGAACAGGGTTGACATTTGACATAGAAAGGCAAAGTTTGGAGTTTTCTCAGTTGGTATTCAGTTCTGCTTTGGTCCAGTATTTCTACACTGTACTCTTTTTTTTCCTGTTTGGAATGGGGATGTATGCATGCTACCATTGTATGTTGGAAGTATGTGTTCTCTTTTTTACTTTTGTTTTATAAAAGTTTTGCAGTTAAGATAATACTTAAACCTCAGAAGAGATTTTTAACTTTGAATATTCTAACATTGTTGAGATTGTGATATAGACTTTAGGGACTTCTGAAGTTACATTAAATACAGTTTTGAATTTTTATATAGCTGCCTGCCTATGGTTCCCAAGGTGAGAATTTGGTGGTTTGAATGAAAAATGGCTTCTAGAGGTTCCTAAGGACTGGGATTATTAGGATGTGTGGTCACATTGGAGGAAGTGTGACACTGATGGCATTGGTTGAGCCACAAATGGAGGCAGCGACTGCTGCTCTGTGTTGCTGGCTGCTTCTCATCATGTTGGTGATGCTGCTACCAGGGACAAAGGTTTTATTGCTTGCATGTTCAGAGAAGAATTGCCATGACCATCGTGTTACAAGAAAGCATCAACAAAGGTCAGTTTGGAAAGGTTTGGAAAGACAAATGGTGAGGAGAAATTGCTGTGAAGATTTTCTCTTCTAGGGAAGAACATTTGTGGTTCTGAGAGACAGACATTTATCAGACTGTTTGCTCCAAACCACAGAGGAAGCATGAAGAAAAAAAATCTGCAGGGAACCATGACCACACCTAACAGCAACTTTGAAATCTTCAAAAGGATGATGGGGCCCCACAATAATGATTCCACAAGGACTATGGTAAAGCTATTTAGTTGATTAACAGCAAAAAAAAAATGACTTTGGACTACAAACTGCTCAGGACAATTTCCAGATGGCTAACTGAGATGATCCAGCATGACAGACTACTTGAACAAAAACTTGAACCAAGCCCTGCATTTTCTCATTATGCAGTGACTGGACAAATTACACAGGACTTGACAAGTAACTCAAAAATTTTCTTTTCAGGATTCCCTGAAGATGTCTTCGCCCCAGAAAGCAGGTAGTAATTTTAAGAAATCGATGCCCACATTCCCAAGAGGTGGGATGGGAGGTTCTTGGTCAGTTGAGTTATAGATATTGTCATTGTTTATGATGGTTGGTTACAAGTTGTTAATTGTTAATGGTCAGGGAAAAAGATGAACAAGGAGATTAGATTCAGACTTTTTGTTTAAAAAAGAAAAAAAATAATATAGATTTGAGGTAGATATTTGAATCTACTCTGAGAAAAAAAGATAAAGAAATAATAGGATACATGGGTAGATCACTGAATCTACACTGAAAAGAAAAAGGGGAAGATATAAAAATGACAAAAGGTAGACTACTGAATCTATTATAAAAGAAAAAAGAGAGAATATGGATATAATAAGATAAAAAGGGAGATTATGGAATCTACTTTTAAAAAGGAACTACTTGTTTAAATAAGATAAGTAATGAAATTTTTTTGTCTGAGTTTATCAAATGTTACTGGACTGGACATTGTTAATATATATAATGGAGTTTTTTTGTCTCAATTTGTCAAATGTTAATGGGCTAGACATTGTTAATGTAATTATTGACTGTATATATTGTATATACTTATTGGATAGTTTTTCTTGTATTAGTTATAAGCTTTTTTTAAATTTTAGACAAAATAAGGGGAAATATGGTGGTATTGTGTTCCCCAAAATATTGTGCACCCTAATAAACTTATCTGGGGTCAGAAGAAAAAAAAAAAGACACACCATGGCTACAGTATGCCCCTAGTGTGTGATGTGTGACAGCCCAACTCTTTCTATGTTGACTGAATTTGTAAGTCCTTTATCAAATGTCCCTGTTTTGTCTTTTCTTCAGGCAGGGGTTCTCTGTCTAGCAACCCTAGCTGTCCTAGAAATAGGCCTGAATACCAGGTTGGATCATTATCACAGAGATCCACCTGTCTCTGCCTCATGAGTGCTGGGATTAAGGGCATGTGTCACCACAGGCCAGCCAATGTCCCTTTTTAGGGAGTCTTAGTTTTCAGGGTTTGTATAAAAATTACACTGTCCTCATTGTCACATCACTTCTTAGGGTTGGGTAGGCCCAGTGTGATTTTTCAGCTATTCTCCCCAGTTAGGACATATAGAGTTTTCAAGCAGAACAATGACTTTTCAGAAAAAGCCTTTTAGTGCACATTTTATTTTGTTTTCTCTTTGCTATTTATTTTAACACCCTGACAAAAGTTTTCCCTCCCTCTGCTTCTTCCCAGTCCCTCAGTCCCACCTCCTTTCTACTCCCCACCTCCGCCATTACTCCTCCAGTTTTATTCAGAAAAGAGCAGGCCTACATGGATATTGACAAAACATGGCATATCAGGTTGATCAAGTTATCTTGAATTAAGGCTGGGCAAAAGAATCCAGTATGGGAAACAGGGTTCCAAAATCCAATAAAGGAGCGAGAAACAGCTCAAGCTCACAATGTTAGGATTTCCACTGGAAGACCAAGCTAAATTACTGTCACATATATGGAAAGGGCCTTGATCAGTGCCATACAGGCTCTCTGGTTGTTGGTTGTTGTTAGCTCTTATGAGCCCAGGTATTAGATTATGTGGGTTCCCTGGTTATATCCTTGACTCTTGGGCTACTTTAATCCTTCCTTCCTCACATCAGTAGAATTCCCCAAGCTTGGCCTAATGCTTGATTGTAATCGCTGCATCTGTTTTAACCAGTTGCTGGATGAAGCCACATTGACAGATTTTTCCCCTCCAGTCATGTTCGATGTTGTTATAGCTCTCTGGGCTGTCCAAACTCTTGGTCCTAGCAATCCATTGACAGTTGCAGGTTCATTCTGGTGACATGGGTCTCAGGCTGAACCAGCCATTGGTTGACCACTCCAACAATCTCTGCACTGCTCTTACTTCAGCACATCCCATAAGCAGGACAGATTTTTAGATTGAAGATTAGTGGTTGAGTTGCTGTCCCAATCTCTCCAATCAAAGCTTTTCATGGTCAGAGGAGAGGACCAATTCAGTCTACATATCTGCTGTTGTAAGGAGTCTTAGCTGGGTTCATCCTTGTTGATGAGTAAGAAATCAGGGAAACAAGGACCTTCACAATAATCACAAATATAAAATAACTTGCTAAGCAAGTGAAAGACCTGTGTGACAAGAACTTCAAATCTTCAAAGAAAGAAATTTGAAAAGATATCAAAAGATGGAAAGATCTCCCATGTTCACAGATCGGTAGGTTTAACATAAGAAAAATGACCATCTTACCCAAAGCCATCTAAAGATTCAATGTAATTTCCATTAAAATCCCAACATAATTCCTTTAAGGCCTCAAAAAAACATTTACTCAACTTCATATGGAAAAAGAAAACATAGAGGATAGTTAAAAAAAATCTTGTACAGTAATAGAAATTTTGGAGGTATTCCCATCTCCAATTTTAAGCTCTGATACAGAGCTATAGTAATAAAAAAACACATTATTGGTATAAAGAGAAAAAGGTAGATCAATGGAATTTAATCAAAGATCCATATATAATTCCACACATGATATAGACACCTAATTCTATATCAAAGATGTCAAAATTATACAATGAGAACAATAAAATATCTTCAACATATGTTGCTGGTATAACTGGATGTGACCATGTACAAGAGTAAAAATAGATCCATATATAGTGCACATTTATTTAAAAAA
>NC_051063.1:191406972-191418370 GCF_004664715.2 Peromyscus leucopus | reverse complement strand
CTTAGCTGTAGTGGCTCTCCAGGAGAGGAATTGGATTGCTATATCCCATGAGGAGACCATCCCCTATCACACCAGGGATATGCTGACTTTCCACAACAATCAGGATACTCTTCCCTGCTGAAGCAGTTACAGGTATGACTTTCCGAGAAGTCAGAAAAATTTACCTTCCAGGGTTGGGTGGCTTCTTTGCAGATCCAGCCATCAGAGCTAAGCTAAACAGTTCCAGATGCCTTGGACACCTTCAGGGCAGAGCTGTGGTTCTGAGCAGCTCTAGGTGTCTGAGATAGCTCACCCTCCAGGGATGAACTGTCTCCTTGAAGCTTCAGCTATCAAGAACTATCCTCAGCAGCTCAAGGGTTGCCTGACTCCACAGGTAGTCAGCACACTATCCCCAGAGTTGCAAAACTCATGTTTTTGTGCTGAAATCTGGGACCAAATACACAGAGTTGCAACAAATTTACTTACAAGAACTACACATGACCAGAGGAAAAATATGTCAATGTAACAAGCTTAAACATATTCTGTTATATTCATAGATTGGTGCCTAGCCTAAAAGTCATCAGAAATGGCTTCATTTAGCAACTGGTTAAAACAGATGAAGAAATCCAAAATCCAGCATTAGGCCAAACTTGGGGAATCCTACTGAAGTGAGGGAGGAAGGATTATAGCAGCCTATGAGTCAAGAGCATAGCAAGAGAACCCACAGAAACAAATACCAGGCAGGCTCTTAGCAGCTCATCGAGTCTGAACCAACAACCAGAGATCCTGAAAGGGATTGATCAAGACTCTCTGCATATATGAGACAGTTATTTAGCTTGATCTTCTAGTGGAAATCCTGAAGATGGGAGCAGAGGCTGTTTCTGACTCCTTACTGGATTTTGTGTTCCTGTTCCTCATACTGGGTTGCTTTTGCTCAGCCTTAATACAAGGCAAGGTGATCAACTTGATATGCCATGATATGTCAATATCCATGGTAGGCCTGCCTGTTTTTTAATGGAAATGGAGAAGGAATGGATGAGGTGGGGAGTAGAAAAGAGGTGGGACTAAGGAACTGAGAAGAGAGTATGAAGGCGAAACTTTGGACAAGATGATAAAATAAATAGTAAAGAGAAAACAAAACAAAATATATACTAATAGTTATTTTTTTAAAGTCACTGTATTTCCTGAAAACTCCATAGAATCTTACTGGGGAAGACTGCTGGAAAATCACTCTGGGGATAACCGACCCTGAGAAGGGATGTGACTATGAAGATAGTGTAATTCTTACACAACCCCTGAAAACTAACACTCTCTAAAAGGGGACATTAGCTGGGCCGTGGAGGCACATGCCTTTAATCTCAACACTCTGGAGGCAGAGGCAGGTGGATTTCTCTGAGTTTGAGTCCAGGCTGATTTTACAAGCTAGTTCCAGGACAGTTAGTGTTGTTACACTTGGAAACCCTGTCTTGAAAAAAGAGAAAAAAAGGGACATTTTATAATATTTAACAATTCCACAAATACAAAAAGAGATGGGCTACAACACATCACACACTGAGGGTCTACTGTAACCATAAGGTGTCTTATTTTTATTCAAAAATGTCTCTGAATGTAAGGATTCAAATCTCAACTTTTTTTTGCAGCTAGTACAAGCCATAGTGATTCTGTCCAATAGGAGTCTGATAATGGTCCATGGCATTTTTTTCACTGAAGTGAGGAGACAGTATAAGCAGGGTTCGTTGCCTGAAATTTCTAACGTCCATGTGCTGCCAGGGTGCTGTAAGACAATGGAGTGGCTCCTGTAGGGAAGTAGAGCGCGTGCTGCGTGCGTGCGTGCGTGCGTGCGTGTCGTGCGTGTGTGTGTGTGTGTGTGTGTGTGTGTGTCTTGGGGGTCATGCTCCTTCTGTTTTCTTTACTCTGGGTGCAGCTTCAGGTCAATTTTCTCTAATATGAAATTTATAACTCTGCTTCAGCTACTCACAGTATAGCTCTGCTCCCTCCACACACACTGTCTTGGGGAATCTGCTGTCCACACCCAGCCTATAGAATCAGTTCCTCCTCTCCTTTCAGAGTACTGGGTATCAAAATAATACAGCTTAGGGACTGGTGGTTCATCTCTGCAGTTGAGAGCACTTGTAACACCTTCAGAGAAACCAGGTTCATATTCTAGCACTTACTTGATGAGTTCAAATATTTCTAACTCCATTTACAGTGGATCCCACGACCTCTCCTTTGCTCCTGGGGCACCACATGTATGTCTGGTGTATATAAATGAATGCAATCAGAATGTAACCATAAGCTAATGTATTGAAATGCAAGTCAACATTTAGATGCTTAAGAAAATACACTGTAAAAATGGACAATTAATTGGTGTTCTCTTTTAAGAAAAGTCACCTCGCCGGGCGTGGTGGCGCACGCCTTTAATCCCAGCACTCGGAGCAGAGGCAGGCGGATCTTTGTGAGTTCGAGGCCAGCCTGGGCTACCAAGTGAGTCCAGGAAAGGCGCAAAGCTACACAGAGAAACCCTGTCTCGAAAAAACACAAAAAAAAAAACAAACAAACAAACAAAAAAGTCACCTCTCCTTATCCCATCATTCCTTATTTGCCTATAGAATTTTGTGTGGTTTGAAGCCTCTTGGATTTTTTTCCAATTATTTACATCATCCATCTTAAGCTCACCTGTTGACAATTATGTCATTGAGTTTTAATGGCTGTAGCTTCTGATATTACTTTGAGACAGAGTCTCACAGCAAAAGCCATGATCATCTGGCTTTTTCAATTCTTCCACCTCTTCTTCAACACTCCCAGAGCAGTATATGTATTCATGTACATATGTGCATTACATAACAGTGAATATGAGGTAGTGGTCTTGAAAGAGAGGGGGAGGGACATTTTGTGGATATTGGATGGAGGAAATGGAAGGGTGAAATGGTATAATTAAATTATAACCTCGAAATAAAAGTGAAGAAAAATTTACTGACCTAGAAAATTGTACTTTGTTGGTAAAAGAGGGTGCTCTGGAGGGTAATGACTTCATATTATTGTCAGGTGTAGGAAGACAGTCAGCCTTTTCACACAAGTTCATGGTATATCCTGAGTTCTAGAACACGCAGTATGCATCGCAAAATAAGCACTACGCAAGACATCAATAGGCCATCAGCAAAAAACATATCCTTTATTTAGAAACCCTGGAAAAGTATTTTGGAAACTGATATGTCTAAAAATGATACGGGATGATCCCTATTTTAATATAGCTTAAAGCTAAAATATGGACTTCAACAGAGGCCATAATTATACTCTTCTTGAGAGCCATAAGTAATCTAGGAATAAATTGAGTCCAGTAAATGCTCCCGGCATACAGGTGATAGACCCCAGACCCAGGGTACTATCTTCTTGGGTGGGCGCCCCAAGAACTCAGACTCTGGTCCAGTTGATGCAAACAGCAAGAGGTTTATTGATGTGGCTGTACAGTCAGGCTACTCTTGTCCTGAGAGCAAGAGTCGTGCCTACTGCAGCCACATGGGCACTTTTAAAGGAAAAAAGCACAAAAGGCATACAATTACAATTCCCATACAATTTTGTTTCAATTGATTTATGTCTAGAGGCTAATTTCACAAGATCATGGCCTGATCACAGGGTGGTTACAGTCACATCCCACATGCACATTCTCCCAGAAACCTCAAGGGGGGTTTCAGGGTGGGAGTGAAAGTTACACAAAGGTTACAGTGGTCTTTCCTGGAACACTTGCAATTATCCCAGTCACTTTATAGAAATCTCTTTACATTGTTACATTGTGGCAGGGGTGGTTGGGTAATGGCTGAGTCAGTTTGCCCTTGGAACTAGCTTTTTAGTTCCTCATTCTCCTGGGGCTTGGGGGTGTGTGTAAGCCTGAAGAGTTAGGGTCTTTCATAGGTTCGGAGGTTGAGGATTGTGTTTAATGAGTATGAGTGCAATTTTTAACTGTAAAGGTTGTCGGGAAACTTTTCTCAGTGCACCCTTACAAATTTTAAACTCTTGGAGGATAATGTTAAGTATTATATAAGCCATTAATCAATGAAAACTAGCATCAGCGAATATTCTGTTCACTCTAGTCACTATTTTGTGACACACCATAATTCAATCATTCTTTCTTTTTCATACCTAGAACCCTCTGTATCTCCACTGTGTCCCATTCATAAGCAAGTTGATGTACCAGTATGCTGCACTTCTCCTTCTTTGGAACGTTGTACTTAAGCCAAAAATTTAGTAAAAGTTTCAGTAGGCCTCTCTGTAAAATCTTTGAGAATCTCTTTATCCACTGAAGAGGGCATAGCCTTACAGGCTCTGATAGCACACCAACAAACTTGATCAGAATAGTAAAGAATTCCAGGGGTCTGCTCAGCGGGTTTGAGAATGATCCTTCCCCCAGTGACATATCCACATTCAATGGCATGCCTCAGTTTCACTTTCTCAGCCTAAAGTTCTAGGGTAAAAAGACATTTTTATAAGGTCAGAATACATTCTTTCTACATACCAGATAATTTGTGTTTGACTACACATACTGTACTCTAAAAAGTTCAGGTGTTCTCTCAAGGAATCTTTAGATGTTCTGGTTTTTTAATGGAGCTTTACCCACATGTAATCCATCCTCAAGGATCCATGAGATGTTCTGCCAAGATGATCTATCTGTTATCTGCCTCTGTAAAATTTGATTGGCAAATCCTTATGTTAAAAATCCACAGTTTATATATTTTTGCCAATGAAAGGAGACCTGATGTGTTAACCAACACTGTACTCTCAAACATCTATTAGAAGTACCAGTTCTGGCTTGCCCCAGATCAGACAGGGGAATACCCTAACTGTCATCACAGAAGTATTCTCTAATGACTGATGGAAGCAGATGCAGAGATCCACAGACAATCACTAGACAGGGCTCCATGAGTCCAGTCAAAGAGAGAGAAGAGGGATTCTCTGAGCAAGTACAGCAGGATCATAATGGGGAAACATGGAGGAACAACCAAACCAAACTAGAGGGAACTCATGAAAGTTGGATAAATGGCTGTGGAACTTACATGGGACTGGACAAGGTCCTTTGCACTAACTAGAGCGAACTCATGAAAGTTGGATCAATGGCTGTGGAACTTACATGGGACTGGACAAGGTCCTTTGCATGACAAGGCAGTTGTGTAGCTTGATCTGCTTAGACTGCCTCCTGGTGGTAGGATCAGAATCCAACTATGGTGCATGAGCAGGCTTTGTGGAGCTCACTACCTATGATGGGACACCTCATGCAGGCTTGTGGCAGGGGGAAGGGCATGGACTTATGGACCTGTCTCTACTGAATGTGCCTCCACATGGTATGTCTTGCCTTCTCGTGGGAGGGAGTGGGGGGGTGTTGGGAGGGAAAACTGGGGGGGGTGAGAGGAGGGAAGAGGGGATCTTTGGTGTGTAAAATGAATGAAAAATATTCTTAATCAATAATAAAAAATTATTAGCAAGCAAAAATAAATAAATAAATAAATAAATAAATAAATAAATAAAGAAAGAAAGAAAGAAAGAAAGAAAGAAAGAAAGAAAGAAAGAAAGGAAGAGAAGAGAGAAAGAAAGAAAAAAGTTTCAGGTCTATGCACAGTAAATATAGCTTGCTGGGTTGGATTTAATTTGCAAGGTAGTTTTCATTACTGTTTTATTTGATTAATGTTCCTGGAGGCCTTAGGTAGATTAAACTCCACAACAGTCTCTGGGGATATTCCATATGATTCTGTAGGACTAAAAAGCCACTTCCCCTTGGGGTTCACACCTTCACAAAGGTCCAAGTCCCAAGAATGCTCTCTTGATTCCACAGACTACTAAGGTGTAGTTCAGAAAAAAATTCAATCAGCAAGTACTGATGAGGCCTGAATCAATTAGTTATAGAAAGGCATTCCCTTCTATGACATCTGGTGCTATTCTGGTGCGATCCTATCTGGGTCAGAAGAGTACCTGACAAGGTACGTGGACCCAAGCCCAACGTATAATTCGAATTCCCTCTGCCCATCTGTTTTTTTTTTTAAGATTTTATTATTTATTTATGTATATGAGTGTTTTATCTGCACGTACAACTTTATGGCAGTGCACTTAACCACTGAGCCATCTCTCCAACCCCCATCTGTTTTTTAATATTGATTTTTATCTTTGTTCTTAGTTCCTATAGTCTTCTCTCTCTCTCTCTCTCTCTCTCTCTCTCTCTCTCTCTCTCTCTCTCTCTCTGTGTGTGTGTGTGTGTGTGTGTGTGTGTGTTTTCTTTTTCTTAACTGTAAATCTCCATAGTTTATTCTGGCAGCTGGATAGGAAGACATGATGGATATCAAGACTAAGAAGTCTGAAACTCTTTTAAACTGTGCTTTATTTTTTTTGATGATTTTACCCTCCTATAATTAAGCTGGATTATGATTATGCTTTCACCAAGGATCACTGCTGATATTTCATGACCTGGACTGTGAGGGACCAGCCAAACTTATTTACCCCTGAGACCCTTGAAGAATGAGGGATAAGAAACTTAGTTAGAAATAAAGAGGGGAGAGAAAACACAGGATAGACTCGAATGGGCCTGGGTCCTTATCCAAACAGGCCAAGAACTTTATTTCAAAGGTCTATTTATAACAATGCCAAGGGGTGGAGCAAAAGACCTTGCTAGTTCCAGTCACCTGGTACCCAGGCCTGTGGTCCAATCAAACTTTTATGCAGTCCTGCTGGGTACAGCCACTAGGAAACTTCATGGTCTACAATACTGAACTGGCCTTCATTTCATGGTTGAATGGCCTCCAAAGTACAACTTTGACACTCAGGTGGCCTGAGCCATTGCCAAACCCACCCTTGGTATTATAGGTCATCTGGACCAGATTTTATATTTTCTTCTGGCAGAAGCAAGATCCAATCAATCCCCATGGATGAAGATTTGTATGGTCAAGGATGGGACCACTTGTGTGTGTTTCCTTCACAATAGATAATAATTTGGGCTTTACTGACTCAATTGATACAGTCCAGTAAATGTTAAGTTACCAGCTCTTCTTAGTCATCTCATTTGAGATGCATATTTTGAGGAAAGATTGTTTTGTGAGGCTGAGGGATTCCCTGTGGGGAAATTAGAGTAACCAGGGGACAGCCATTTACATCATATTTAAATTTACATTTTTTGCACAATGATTGCCCTTGCAACATCTGGGACACTCAATAGCCAGCTCTTTGCATGGACCCTTGTTCTGCATTGAGTAGTCACTCTTAAAATGCCCCATTTGTTGACATGACTAAGAGGAGGCACCAAACTTTAGGGCTGCTGCGAGAGCTCTCCAAACAAATTGGTGGTAAATGTCTGACTCCCTAATTTGTGACATGCCAGAATTCAATCATCCTTTCTTTTCCAGAGCTGTCAACATCTGCATATCTGCTGTAGACCCATCCAAAGCAGGCTGGTGCACCAGTATTCCAGCCAATTCAACATGCTGCACTTTACATTCCACAGACTCTTGTACCTATACCAAAATTTAATAAAAGGTTCAGTAGGTCCCAGTCTTAAATCTTTGAAACCCCCTGTGTCCACTAAAGAGGGCATAGCCTTCCAGGCTCTGATGGCACAACAACAAACTTGATCAAAATACTAAGAAAGTACCAGAGCCTTCTCAGTAGGGGATGATAATGATGCTTCACACAGTAACATATCCATATTCAGTGGTATGCCTGAGTTTCACTTTCTCTCAACCTAAAGTTCTAATGGATTGGCCTAATTCCATCATAGGGTAAAAAGACATTTATTATGAGGTCAGAATAAGTCATTTCTATTTACTACAAAGTTCAAGTTTGACTTATGCATACTCTCCTCTAAAAGGACAAGGTATTCTATCAAGGAATCTTGAGATGTTCTTTTTCTATAATGGAGCTTGACACAAATGTACTCCATCCTTATAATATAAGATGCTGTGTCAAGAAACCTTGAGATGTTCTGCCAAGATAATCTGTCAAATATTTTAATCTGCTACCTACTTCTGTAAAATTATTTGCCAAATACTTATGTTATTAAACCCCCAGTTTACACATTTTGCAGATAAAATGAGGCCTGGAATATTTACTTACACTGTACTCTCAAATCTCAGTTTGAAGAGTCAATCCTATGAATACTAAATAAATATTGCTTAATTGGCTCTAGTTTGGATGATGGTAAACAGTCTTGGAAGCCCCAGGGAGATTAAACCCCACTATGAGCTTAGGGACCCTTCCCTTCACTTCCATAAAAATGCAAAGCCACTTCACCTTGGAGTGCATACATTTACAAAGTACCAAGGACCACAAACAACCTCTTATTTCCAAAGACTACTGAGGTAAAGGGCAGATGAAAAAAATCATCCCACAAGTAACTTTCTGAGGAGGCCTTCAGCAGTAAGTCATAGCAAGTCCTCCATTTCTATGACATCTGGTAATAGTTCTGGTGGCATCCTGCCTGGGAACAGAGGGGTACCTGGCAACGCATATGGACCCATGTCCAAAGCAAAAGTTCTTGTCCCTTTACCCATATGTTTTTTTTTCTGTTGCTGTTGTTTGTATTATTTTGATATTTTTTTCTTTTTCTTTTACCTTTGTTGAGCCTATTTCATTGTCCTTGGTGCTTTATGCTTTGTATTGTGTGCCTTTACTATTACTTTATTGTAAGTCTCCATGGTATAAGTTTGGGTCAGCTTGATAGACAGACAGGATGGTAACAGGACTATGAAGCTAGAGACTATTTTAGACTGTGTTTTCAAAAATTTTGACAATGTGTATCCTCGTATAATTAAGTAGGATTTTGATTCTCCTTTCACCATGGATCACCTCTGATATTTTATGAATTGGAATGGCTTTCATTTAATGGTTGAATGACCTCCAAAGCACACCTTTGACACTTGAGGTGTCTGGACCATCGCCAACACCACCCCTGGAATTCCTGGTCACCTGGATGAGATTTTATATATTTTACCCTAGGCAGAAGCAAGATCCTATCAACTCCATGGATGAAGATTTCTATGGTTCAGGATGGGCATGTTGGCATGACCTGATCATAGCAAGAAGAGCTTCTGAGCCCCCTAAATAAAGACCAAAAGATCTTGAAACATTTTGTCCTACATGCCTTTCATTAGGGTCTACTCCCTTCATACACTGCTCCTTGCCCTCTGCAGCTCTACCTCCTTTGAGGACAACTCATTCTCCTTCTCCCTCTTCTCTACCTCTCTAAAAGTCACACCACTCAACTACTACCTCTGACATGTCTTCCCTATTGAAGCCACTTTCTGACATGTCTCCTTGCTTTACCCAGAGGGAGACCAAATTTGGATTATGTGACAGAAGAATACCCTAGGTCACTTTGTGAGTACCACCAGGTTCTGCTGGAGGGTCTTAGTCAGGAAGCATGCAAATGTACTATTATGTATAGAGTAGCTGATGGAAAACAAGACACAGACAAATTGCCATCAGCATTCCTGTGCACCTCTTGGAACCATACAGACTGTATTCTCCTATAGATCTGGAGGATGCAGCAATCCTAAAGGCAATTAACACAACATTTGTATCTCAAACGGCCTATAGATGTACATGGGAAAAAACCCAAGGATTGATAGATTGACAGAAAATAATGGGAAGGATGGGTCAGAATTATTAGAAATAACCCAGAAGATTTTCAACAATAGAGACAACATGGATTTGCTGATAAAAATAAATCAGGCCACAGTGGCAGTAACTACATGGCAGCTTCTGGCACTTTCAAGCCTGGACAACTCAATCAGGAGCAAAAGAAAAACCCCTACAAGAAGGCCAACATGCTTACTGCGAGGAATTAGAAAAACTGGAAACACAAATGAGTGTTCCTCAGCCAAAAAACAGTCCTAACTGTGGAAGATTATGGGGTACATGGCTCTTTAAGTTTAGACCCCTGGGATTCTATGGTTACCTTCTCAATTGTGCCCAACCATTAAACTACTTGATTGACAGGAAGTATCATGTTTTGTGTTACAGAAGCCATTGGGACTCCTGAATAAAACAATCATGGAATTACAACGGGAATCTGGGGGAAAAAGTATATATATATATATGATTTAAGTAATAAATGAACTATTGATTTGAGAAAAGAAACTGAAACTAATTCTTTCACTGTTATTCTTTAATGTCCCTTCCCTTGCACGGGTGAAGTCACCTGAATGAAATCCAAATAAGTATTTTATTCTTGGGTTCAGAGGAAATACCTAA
The DNA here is from genome assembly GCF_004664715.2 of Peromyscus leucopus. NCBI lineage: Eukaryota > Metazoa > Chordata > Mammalia > Rodentia > Cricetidae > Peromyscus > Peromyscus leucopus. The sequence continues at coordinate 191,408,167 of NC_051063.1, read as the reverse complement.
GTTATGAATAAGGATTTCCTTAATTATCATCTGCTTTCTGAGTGAGGAATATATCCTCTCCAAGGCATAAGATAAGACCCAGAATACAAGGTAAAAGGAAAATTGATAAAAGGATGTTCCCACTGTCTGGGCTGAAGATAATCCCTCCTGGCCTGGCAAGGCATGTGCCTCCAGGACTAACTCATCTGACTTCAGGGGCTATGGTCATCTGGGTTAAACTGTGCCCTGTTGGTTCAGATGCCAGAGCAGGAATCAGGACCTAAACCAGATGCCTCCTTGAGGCAGGAATACTCAGTCCATGCCATTCAGCTTTGAAAACTCAATTATTGCTGGTTACCAAGACCATAGACCTGTATAAGATTTGATGGAGGATAACAAGTCAATAGACACTATTCAACCTATCTCTCAAAATTCATATACTCTACTTGGGATGATGCCACTAAAGCATAAGGTCACACTGTGCTGGATTTAGAAGATGCATTCATCTATCAAAATTAAGTCAGTCTATCTTTGCATACAAGTAGGTCAACCCTGAAGTGGTAAAACTGGGGAAACTAACTTGGACACACTTACCTCTGGGATTCATCTTTGATGAAGCACTTAACCAGGACTTGAGCTGTTTTTGCAATGAGTAACCAAGGTTATCTTACTCTAATATGTGGGTGATTTTTTTATTGCTAGCTAAGAATAAAGAGGACTGTTCAGAAGCTATGAAAGGATTCTTAAGGACTCTAGAGAAGTTAGGTCTCTATATGTAGGAGAACTGTGTCTCCATTTTAAAAAGTGCTCTGATTTGTACTTCAAAAGTCACCAGTGTGTGGCATGATCTGAAAGAAGAGAATAAACTATTGTTAAAGGCCCACATAGATGCTGAGATTAAAATTCTCTTCCCCAACCACCAGGCAACAGCAAGATGCAGCTGATGGCTAGGATGGAGAGACAAGAAAGGAATATCAATAATAATCCAACATGTTTTAATGCAGAAAGTGTTCTGGGTCTTCATTCACATTGATGAAATAGCTCTGCATATTTCAAGTCTTAAAGCCACAAGACTTTCCCAACCTTGTACTTGGGAACAGCTAAACTTTTCAGTTACTGGTGTGGACACCTGACAGTTCTCAATTAGATTTGCACTGTATGTATGTTCCTTTACTGCTACCATTCTGAAGAAGCACTTACAAATCAGCCATTCCAA